>NW_027314574.1:0-13218 GCF_040954645.1 Diabrotica undecimpunctata | reverse complement strand
ACGCGCTATCTCAGAGTAGGAAGACAACCAAAAAATGAAAAAGTCACCGATCTCTGCTATATGAGGCTATATGTAGAAGATAAAATAAAAAATAATATGAAAGTAATGTAGTGCTACAATTGTCTTCAGGCGATTCTTCCACGGATCAAAGGCCTGCTACTGCGATTTAAGATGTGTCAAGTACAGAGAAAATTACTTAAGCAAAGAATGCCAAAAAGACAGAAACACTGACCCAAAATATGCAAACTGTGGCGAAGCCCATAAAATGAAAAATTATGCTACAAAACCAAGGAACAGAAGCATATAAAGTGTACCAGTTACAAAATTTGTCAGCTACGCAGAAGGAACCAGAAAGATACCACAGTCCAAAGAACCAAAATCCATGGTCAATTCTAAAACAACAATCCTATAGCCAGCCTCAACGAACAGTTGAAGAACTTCATGTTTATGTTTGAAAAGATGACTAGTGTAGTAAGCGCAATGGGTAGTATTGGTGTAAGTAAAACTGTCTAACCGGTTAGACAATCTACGAATAGAGTAATGAAATTTAAATTGGCTAAAACAAAAAAATCAACTCTCTCTCATCACAGCTTTACAATAAACTAAAATAACGGAAAAAGCCAAAACAAAATTTTCGGCCTTTGGTCACTATGGAAGCCACCTAATTAAGGATCAAAATAAGAAATGATATGCTGAAGATTGTTTTAGCATATGTTAGACCGAATGATTCGATCTTCAGTAAAGACCTGAGTGCCATTTTGGACATAAAGGAGCCCACCATCATCATTGGAGACCTGAAAGCAAGATCGCTCAACTGGTTCAACAGAACCACAAACCGTAACGGGAGACTATTTTGTGGCTATCTCGAAGACAGACAAAACATCGTAGTGGTAGCCACAGAACCTACATACTTCCATAGTGGAGACAGACTCCCTTTATTCATGGACATACCATTTCACAAAACGTGGGTCAACAACACGAAATACAGTCAATGAACGAGGGTGAATCAAATCAGAACCCAATTGTATTGATTCTGGGAGCAGTAGAAACAAACTGTATAAAAACCTACAAAATAAAACGGACAAGTTCTAATCCTATAAAAAACGATACAAAATGCTTTACGGCCAGCACCACAGAAAAAGAAACACCAACAGTTAGTGAAAGATTCAGAGAAATTAGCAATGAATTGAAAGAACTAACAAAGAAAAAAAGAAAGAAAAAAAGAAGCGAAA
This sequence comes from Diabrotica undecimpunctata, assembly GCF_040954645.1. Taxonomy (NCBI): domain Eukaryota; kingdom Metazoa; phylum Arthropoda; class Insecta; order Coleoptera; family Chrysomelidae; genus Diabrotica; species Diabrotica undecimpunctata. The sequence continues at coordinate 11,986 of NW_027314574.1, read as the reverse complement.
ACAAAACAAGAAACCAAGAAGATAGAAGAATTGCTAATGAGCTAAATAGAAAAGTCAAAAAACAATTGGAAGAACATCAAAACGAAAATTGGGACAACTATATCCAGCAACTAAACCCAAATAAATCTGCGTTTTAAAAGCTATCTAAAATACTACGAAAAGATAAAAACTAATTCCACGCTTACATGGAAAAAATCGAATTGTGAACGCAAAAGAAGACAAAGCGGAAGTTATGAAAACCCCGCTAGAAAGAGGATGTAGGAAAAATTATCATCTTGATGAAGATTTTGACTTCACAGAAGAAGTGGAAAGAAGAAACAGGGCAATGAAAAGAAGAAAGAGGAACATAGATATCATCCTCACCTCCCCTGAAAAGGGGAGCTCTAGAGAAGCTAAGATTAAAACATTTTCCTGGAAGATGAAAGAAAGCTCGCGTAATAATGATAAAAAAATGGGGAAAATGGCACATTTTCACAGGATTATCGGCCGATACGCTTGTTACTAGAAACAAGCAAAATTGCAGAGCGGGTCATACTAGCTAGGCTAAAACAAGGATCAGAAGAAATCGGAACAATACCTGAAGCACAGTTCGGATTCAGATCCGAACACTCATGTGAACTTTAGATACTGTGTCTAGCAAAATATATCACAAAAGAGTTTAATGAACAGAAATATACAGCATCCGCCTTTCCAGATATCAGTAAAGCATTCTATAGAGTCTGGAACGAAGGTCTGCTGTATAAAATAAACCAATATGGTTATACTGAGGCGATGACATGTCTTCTCTTGTCATACCTATCCGACAGGACTTTTAGAGTTCGGATAGGGTCAACCCTGTCCGAAGCTGGAACCAAGGAGGTTGGTGTGCCACAGGGAGTGGTGTTGTTGCCGTATCTGTACACCATATTTATACACAGCAGATACCCAAACCGAACCCAGGTCGTTGCTGAGTCTATACGCAGACGATACAGCGATAGCTGTTAGCAGTACCAACCCAGATCTAGCAATAAGACATCTACAAAGGGCACTTAACAAACTAAAAGATTGGTGTGTACAGTGGAAGATAGTTGTCAATCCTGACAAAACACAGGCCGCCATGTACCAAAAAAGGATAGGCGGACCAAATGGAGTTCTATCTCTATTCGATATGCAAATCGAATGGTCAAATCAAGTCAAATATTTAGAACACTGACCTGCACAGAACACGTGAAACAAACGATCCAGAAAGCTAAAATAATTAGAAGTCAACTCTCATCATTAAAAACAAAGATTAGGATGGCAAACTGTATAATTTTATTAGCACTAACATACGCATTGGCCGCATGGGAACACACTTGAAAATCGAATAGAAATAAAATACAAATAGTCCAGAATCATATGATTAGAGAGGCTCTGAATATATCTAAGTACGTTTCATTAAGTTACGTATTTAGAGCCTTAAAACAAAAGAAAATACTTCGAACAATGGACGAAAAAGTACAGGTAATTTTCAACGATATCAGGAACCATTTTAGTAGACTATTAAGAGATTTGACAGACTATGTCGAAAACCAAAGAAGAGTACATAGGCGGCCCAGAGAACAGCAGCTGGATATAGAGAAGACCCAGAAGAACAGTAAAGAAATTAGGATTTTTTAAATTTTAAACAACTTAAATGTGTGGTGTTGTTACTCTGAGATAGCGCGTATTTAGTAATAAACACACCTATAATTTCACTAAACTACATTGTAATACAGTGTTATACGAAGTAGGTATTTACTTCTGTCGATACTCCCCAAGTGCCATGCGCCGTTTCTCTTTGATTGAACAAAATAATTTCAACTTACCTATAACTCAATCAAAGGTCTAGTAAAATGTAATCTTTTTCCACCTTTTAATATATGTCTGTGAACACAGAATGTACATATGAATAATAAATAAAATTAAGGTGTGAAACTAACAACAACATACATTGGAATCTTCTAAATTGTCTTCTCTGTTTTAGCCAAATTGTTTTTATCTCCAAACTTGACCCACTGTATCTAGTTTGGTTCATCATCATCATCATTTGGCTCTACAACTCTATGTGAGTCTTGGCCGCGTTTACTATTTCCCTCCATGGTTGTCGGTCCTGAGCAGCTATTTTCTATTGCTGTATTCCCATTTTGCGTAGATCACTGGCTACTGCGTCGTTCCTCTTTCTTGGACTACCAACTGACCTTCTGCCATCAGTCATTCGACCTTACTACGTGGCTTACCCATCTTCCATTCCACCATTCGGTTTGCTTTAATGTAGCTTACTATGTTTTCATCTCTATATACGGTCTGGAGTTCTTCATTGTATCTTCTTCTTTATTCTCCTGTTGTTTCTTCTTTGCATAGATAGTCTGCAGTATCTTTCTTTCAGTACCAGTAATTTTGTCGTTTCCCGCTGGTTCAGAGTCCATGTCTCGCTTCCATACGTTATTGTGGGATGAATAATTGTCTTCTACACTCTTATTTTTGCTGGTATTGAGAGGTAGTTTTGATTTAAGTACCGTCAATAATGAGTAATATGCTCTGTTGCCAGCAATGTTTCTGGCTGCCACGTCCTTATTCATATTTATTTTCAGATGTTGATTTTTTGATTCATTTCATTGATTGTTACGTTTTGTCTAACCATTGGTCTTGAGTTCTTCGTAACCACCATGTACTTGGTCTTGTCCTCGTTGACCTTCAGACCAACTTCCTTGGCTCCGTTTTCGAATAGGATGTAAAACTTCTTTTGCATCTCTGGTGGATTGTGCAATTGTGTCTACGTCATCCGCAAACGCCAATAGTATTTTTGATCCTTGGGCGGCATATCCGCTTGTCAGTTGTGGTCTAGCTTTCCTTAACGCATATTCCGGTGCACAATTAAATAGCAGGGGGGCGAGAGGATCTCCTTGTCTAACCCAGGTGTCAATGAAGAATTCATCTGACGTGGTGCTGCCAAGTTTGGTTACAATTTAATTTTTTATTGGGACCCTACACAAGAAACTATTGATCACGTCTATTTGCTCCGAGCAGCTCAACAAGCATCGCTCTCTATTTGTTATTATACCATCACCATAAGTATTTACACCATTGCAGACATTTATAAGTCTGCAGTAATAAAATCAAAATTTTTTAATTAATCGTAAATATTGTTTGTATAATAATTATTTATATATAAATAACGTTATCGTAGTATTTATTAATTACAAATAGATTTGTTGACAGTTCAAAATTTGTATAATTTTACAAACACATAAGTTGGATTTCTATATTATAAACATTTTACTAGCTTATTTGTATACTTTTTGAACAATAATATAATACCAATTTATATATTTTATATTTATTATACCAATTCATATAATTAGTGAGTTTTAATTGTACTAAAAACGAATTTTAGTAATTATTTCAATATTGATTTTTTGAGATCCAATTCTAACCTCACTATTGCAATAATTGTAAATGCATATTTACCGTTGTAAATATATAAATTATATTTACATATTATTATTATAATAAAATTATTGTTTTACGGAAACGTTTTATATAACTAGTTAAAACGTTTTAACAATTATGGAATTTCATTTACAGTAATCACATAAAAATTTTTTTTTATACAGGGTAAGTCATAACTATTGGGACAGACTAAGGACAGGTTATTTGGACCAAAATATGGCTATTGGGCCAAATATGCCTTAATAAAATGTTCATGAGAAAAAAGATACAGGGTGTTAAAGTTTAATTTTTGTTTTTCGTATTTTGCTAATAGTTTCCCTGTATATTTATAAATTGCTATCAAAATTGGCACAGAGGCATAATCTTAGACCAGAAATTATATTTTATTTACAATTTCACGTTTTGTCATAGAGGGCGCCACGTGGATCATTCCTAATGATCAAATTGAGTCTAAACTTTTTCTGATGATACTTTTTAGTAATTTTTATTAGAAAATGTGACGTAAACATCATTTTTACGTAAAATTGGTACTCTTATTTAAACATGATAATTTCAACCGTTTTCGATAAAAACGCAGTCGAACTGCTTAGAGTCTTAAAAAGGATTTCAAATATTATTTCATTTATGAAAAGTATGCTTTAGACTGTCAGATAATTGTTGTCGGTAAATGTCATTTGTTCAAAGTAAATTATTTTTGATGCGACAGTGTAGTGTAATGTTACATTTTTTAAAAGTTATCATTACTTTTTTTGATTGAAATGCCTCGTCACAATCATTTTACTAATGAAGAAATGCGAGATATGATTTGCGTATACGCACAAGAAAATTTTTGCGGTTGCTCGGCAGCCAGAAGGTATGGAATGTTATACGCAAACAGAAGGCAACCAAATCACAAAACTTTTGCAAGATTATATCGTAGTTTAGGGGAAACTGGGTCATTTCACACTAAAAATCGGGGTGGTCGACCGAAACAAATCACACCTAATCAAGAAGATGAACTTTTGGTTCGAGTAGATGAAAATCCTGAAATAAGTTCACAACATCTATCAGCAGCAACAGGAGTAAGTCAGTCGTCTATTGTTAGAATTCTAAAAAAAGAGAACCTCCATCCTCATCACTTCACTCCTGTTCAAAATTTACTTCCAACAGATCTTCCACGACGGTTATAGTTTTGCCAACGTATTCTGAACAAACATCGCAATGACAGACACTTTATTAAGAATATTATGTTCACCGACGAAGCAACTTTTACCATACGAGGGGTTTTTAATTAGCGAAATAGTCATTATTGGGAAGAAGAAAACCAGCATGCTATTAAAGCTAGACATTTTCAACATGAGTTTAAATTGAATATTTGGTGTGGCATTATAGGCAACCAACTACTAGGCCTTATGTTCTTCCTCCGAATTTAAATTTAGATTCTTATTTATTTTTTTTTTTTTTTTGGAAATACTCTTAGTGATATTTTAAATGATCTGTCACTGGATGTAAGAAGAAAAATGAGGTTTATGCAGGATGGAGCGCCACCTCATTTTTCATTGGCTGTTAAAAATCATCTTAATGACGTATTTCCTCAACGATGGATTGGCAGAGGCAGTGATTTTCAATGGCCACCAAGAAGTCCTGAGTACAACCCGCTAGATTTTTATTTTTGGGGACATATGAAGTCCTTAGTTTATGCCAATAAAATTAATACACGAGACGAACTTTGGAGATACATTCAAAATGCAGCTAATCTTATAAGGGGACAGAATAATATTTTTTTTAACGTCCGAAAATCCTTTTAATAAAAAGAATTAGAAAAGGCATAGAAATCGGAGGAGACCATGAAAAACATTTAGTTTGAGTTTTTGTGAGTTCTTTTAAGTTAATGTGTGTTTAGTTTTGATTTATCGTCAAAACGGAAACCTTACGTTAGTTGCAACTTTGTTTATTAGTTTGGTATTTGATGGTGGAATTGTAAATAAAATACTATTTCTTGTCTAAGATTATGCCTCTGTGCCAATTTTGATACCAATTTATAAATATACAGGGAAACTATTAGCAAAAAACGAAAAACAAAAATTAACTTTAACACCCTGTATTGAAGATAACATTTATTAAGGCACATTTGGCCCAATAGCCATATTTTGGTCCAAATAACCTGTCCTTAGTCTATGTCCCAATAGTTATGACTCACCCTGTATAAATTAGACCTTATAGCTGCTGTCCACAGTTCACATTGACGCTTTTTATGATTTTGACTAGGAATTTGATAAAAAGTGCAACCACTTTTACGTTTATTGTAGCAGTTTGCGATGCAACAAATATTAAGTAAAAGTGGGTTTATTCTCAACTGGTGTTAACAATTTTTTAAACAAGTTATTATTCATTCGTAAAAAGTTTTTATATGCCAAAGGGTCTTCTACTAATAATTCGTCATTCAACATCTTTAATATTCCTTTGCATAAACGTTTTTTTTTAAAAGTGTATGAATGTTTTTCTTAAGCATTATTATTGCAATTAAAGCTACTGCACATAATTTTAACTTTTTTTTTACCATCATTATTTATCTGTGTGTCATAAAACAAACTTCATTGTTAGACTATCAATGCAAAATTGATAAAGCGTATGCCTGGATGCTAATTAAAATTAAGATAGTTGCAAATACAAACCCACATTTTTCATACTAAATCGACTTGTAACTAATATTTTTAGAACAGAAATCAGAAATCAATATTGAAATTAGAATAATGAAAAGTGGACCCTACGGTGACGCCAAATTTGGCCGATATAAGCGTTTTAAAGTGACCCCCTCCCGTCAGCTGCACAGAACGAATATTCTACTTGGTATAGTATTTTTTTAGTTTTAGAATTTAGTTGCAATAATGCCCCCTTTATCTTTCATTTAATTAAATTGTCAAGACTGGCTAATTGGCTAATGCCCGTGAAAAAAAGTTATTAATTTTTTTTATATCAGGATGTTAAAAAATAAGTCAATACCTCCCTGTATCACGATTAACTTCAAATTAAGTCTCATGTGTTTTTTCTCACTGTATTAGCGATGTAAAACGCCAAAACGCTCCTAGTCATTAAACAACTTACCACTTAATCATAACATTGACGTATTATGATTTATTTGATTATTGAAAAATAACCACCAATATGAAAATTTGATTACACGTCCATTACTTTAACTTCGAAGGTTTCGGTGAACGATAGATCAATTTGACATCATCGCATAAATATTTTGATTAGACTCTTACAGGATGACGTTGATTAAATAGAACATTAATATATAATTATGATATTTTATTGGATGTTTTTAATTCGATTTTATATTAAGTAGTAAATATTATTTAAATATCAGTATAACCGAACCAAAATTAATTTTCACTAACCAGCAACATATTAATATCTACATATTTTACGGTTCTTCAACATAACTTTATTCAAACACCAACTTGTGTACAATATTTTGACATAATGACAACTGTAAACTTCAAAATACTACTGTTATTAAAATTGTCAATAATATTATTGTTTATATACAGTCTGCCCCAAACCCTTCTTTCAGTGCGTCACTAATTTTGACGTAGATATGTGGCTGGTATCAATTATATCTTACATTTCAAGAAAATGTCGTGGTTCTAAAAAGAACCGTTTTAATACATATAAATATCCATAACGATATTAGTTTAAGATATTTCCTCAATATCCTTCCTGAATTCACAATATGATTCGCGAATGACAGAAACTGGTAATAAAGTTGTCACAGCCTCTTTTTCTGATTGAAAATAATTTAATAATTTTAATATTAGTCTTTGTTCATTCTCGGTATATCTCGGAATATTTAAAATATTTTTATGACAATAAATATAAAATATAATTTTCACTGTAGGTAAAATGTCTGAAAATACTAACCTGGAATGACAATTATCATTTTATCAGTTGACATTGTGAAAGTACTGTCACTGTCACGATCAAGACCATCTGCGTTTATTATCAAGACCAAATTATATTAATGTGCTTCATTGATTGGATATCTATTTAGCGTATTCTAAATTCCAACCAATTATACATCCGTAAGTAGAATTCGCTTTAATATACAAATACCCGTAGACGATACCTAGTTCGAAGGAGTTCGACGAGCTCGACGAAGTTCTATGTATACTAATCAAAGACTCACATTTTTTTCTGTCACTTCTAGCTTAATGCGTTAGAAAGAATTCGAACAACTATGACGCAGTGAAAGAAGGGTTTGAAACGGACTATCCCTATAACTTCTTATGTGCTTACAAGCACACACTCTTTTTTTGAAAACAATTAAATACATAACGAAACAGAAAGAATTTTAATTTTAATAAATAATACAAAATAATCCAAAACTTACTATGAGTAAAAAATGTTCAGGTAAGTAACAGATGTTCAAATTGCTTGCCATCTTGTGCAATATAACAAGCGATTCTATCTTCGAATGATTTATTTACATTATTAAACATAGCAGGAGTTATTGAAGCGTACGCGTTTGTAATTCTTAATTTCATGTAATCTCTAGTAGTAGGAGGTGTAGCATATACAATATTTTTAATATAACCCCATTTAAAAAAATCCATCTTGGTTAGTCCTGGTGACCTACGGGGCCAATTATATGAACCACCTCTACCTATCCATCTGTTTGTAAATTTTCTGTTAAGGTAGTTCCTAACATCCGTGAGAAATGAGCAGGAGCTCCGCCCAACAATAAATAATTATTTATTATTATTATTATTAACATAGGAGGGTTAATAACCGATGTAATAAAGAATAATGAAATAAAACTTATATAAGTAACTTCAGTAATCGCTTTATTGTAAATCAAGTAAATCATAATTATTAACAAAAATCTGTTTTATTTTTATTGTAATGCTTTATGATATAGAATGTTTTTTGTTTGATTACCTGGTGAATATACATACAAATCTGGTGGTTTTCCAACAGGCAACAAATAATTGACCATGTGAGAAAAATGGGTTTTCTAGATTAATACCAGCAAACACCTAATGATTGCCACTGGGACTTATTTATGGACATAGCAAAAGCAAGCCGCACTGGAAACTGTAATCGTTTAAATTCAATGATACATCAGTCGGAATCATGGGATGCGTGGTATCAAAAACGTATTCTCCTTTATACTTTCCTTTCAGTATAGTTGCTTCTATCACGTTGTTCAATAATTTTTTTATCGCTAACCGTATGCCGTTGCAAAGACGCGATTGGTTGATATTTCTCAACATTATAACTACCGATCCAACCTTTAATTAAAGATTGTGAGGTGGCAATCCTGGTAAATCCAGCGAGTTTAAAAATTCAGGCAGATAGTTGACGACATCATCTTGGTTAGTAGCCGAACCAATCATGGTTTTTGTAATTTTGAGCAACATCTGGAAACACCTTTTGAATAAGTTCATCTTTTGATCGAGTTAACTGACAAAAACTTTGAGGAAAGTTAATGCAACCAGTCAAGGTGTCTATACGAAATTTGCCATTACAATGTCAATGAGTTGTTTAGAGAATATGTCTCCAGATTGGTCATTTTGCAACTCGACACGCATATTCTTGCTTAAGTCTAATACCTTGACTCTGAGATAGCGCGTTGGAGGACTTTAAACATGCATTGAGTTCATCAACTGGCGTTGATCGTGGAATCACTGGCAATGTTTGACGAAAATCTCCTGCTAACAAAATTATTGCACCACCAAGTGGGTTATAATTACACCATAGATCTTGTAAGGTTCTATCTAAAGCCTTTAAAGATTTTTTATGTGCCATCGTGCATTCATTCCAATCAATCAATTCACATTGCTGCAAAACCTTTGCCATTGCAGAGTTCTTTGAAATGTTGCAGGTTGGAATTTCGTTACTTTGCATGTTTAATGGCAATTTTAGTGCTGAATGTCCTGTTCGACTACCTTCAAGCAAAGTTGCTGCGATTCCTGACAAAGCGAGTGCAAGTGCAATTTTATTTTGTGAGCGAATTGTTGCTAATATCAATGAAATCAAAAAAGTTTTTCCTGTACCACCAGGTGCATCTAAGAAGTAAATCCCTCCTGTTTTATCATTTGTTACTTTCATAAGTGTATCAAATACATACTTCTGTTGTTCATTCAATAGTGGAATATTTGTTTGAATTAATTCTTTTAAAGTGTTGAGATCATACAGTTTTTCTCGGTGCAACTCTTGGTTAAAAGCATTATGCATTGGACGATTAGGTGCGGCCAGGCCTAATTGAAATAATAGTTTGTTTGACATCATCAAGCACATATCCTTAATTAAAATCAATGCTTCATTGTAAATTTCTTCGCTTATTTGTATATTTGGATTTCCCCTTCTAATCCGTATTTAATACAAAATATCATCACACATACTACCTTTGTACTTGATCCACAAATAATTTGGGTTTGATGGGAAACATGTAGATATGATTATAGAAATCAATGTTCGTATTTGATGAACTTGTAATGATATTACAGCATCATTGAGAGTTTGATCCCAATGGCGTCATTTTCTAGCAATCGCAAACGTTGGCAGGCTTCTCTTTATGATCCACACAAATCACCATCAACAGTTCGTAAATGTTGGAATGATGTTGGGCCACGTACATTGACTAATAGCAGTCGTAAATAAAAACATTCATCATTGCTTGGATGTACTAAATAAATTCGACCAATCTGATCGGTAGGATGTACATCTGGGTATCCTGGAACTGGTTTTCCTTGTTTCCGTCATATAAATCTCCTTGAGGATTGATTCCAAATATAATATTTTGGCATTTTAGAATATAACAATGTTTGAGCAAAAGCATCGTTTTGGCATATCCCAAAAAAAACTAGTTAATGTAGTAGATGGTGGCTGAGCAGCTCTTTGTACTGCGTTCTGTCCTGTAAAATATACCCTTTGTCTATTTTCTAAATGCAAAGCTAAATGAACAACGGTAGGGTGTCTTCCATGAATAGGAAAAGAAAATATTCGCCAAACTGCTTTATTACTACTAACATAGCGACCCATTTAGGTAACTTCATCATTGGAATTTTCTGCATTAATACCAATTACAGCCATATCACTCCTTTTGGTTACATATTTGCAAATATATAAAATAAAAATGAATCGCATGGACCAATCTTAACAATTCTTTTTTTAAAATGTTCCTTGAAGTCTAAGGATGGTTTTAAGGAGAAAAATTCGAATCATTTCCGGGAAAACCCTAAAACAACCCTTTTCTTTTTCCCATACAAATGTTTTCTAACTAAATGTAGAGTCAATTTAAACTTGATTGCTATTCAATAATTTTCTATAATAAACTTTATTGAATAGCAATAAAGTTCAAATTGACTTTACATTTAGTTAGAAAATATTTGTATGGGAAAAAGAAAAGGGCTGTTTTAGGGTTTTCCCGGAAATTATTCTAATTTTTCTCGCCGTAAAAACCATCATTAGACTTTAAGGAACATTGTAAAAAAATAATTGTTAATATTGGTCGATGCGTTGTTGAGTTATGAGCTTACCAACACATTTTGCGATTCATTTTTATATTATATATTATTTATGTTCATTTTGTATTATTTTGTATTATTTGTTTTATTAAAATTCTTTCTGATTTGTTGTGTATCAGCAAGTAAAAGTATAAAGTATACGCATTTGTTTGCAACTACATTGGTTTCATTTATAACAAATATGTCAAAATGATGGGTTTAAAAATCGAGAGTAACAACTGTAAATATTTTGAAATCAAAAGAAAATTTTAAATTACGCAAAATATATCACTTCTAGTTATATGACATCCATACACTATTCGAAAGTGGAAAGTTTTTTACTCTGAGATAGCGCGTTTATACAGGGTGTTCCATTTAAAATAAGCCTCATATTACACATTGAATAATCCAATAATAAAACTGCAAATTTTAAACACCCTGTAAATAAATGTTTAATAATTAATCATAAAATACATTCAACCAATATCCAACTATTTAGAGGTATAACCAATTTTATTAGAATTTCTTAAATCAGTTAGGAAGGAGTCTTCGTTTAAAGCTTTACATTTTAAGAATATTCCAAATAACTCAGAACACTCTGTACATAGGTATAGGGAAGTCTTATGAAAGTATACCTTATTTTTTGCCGATAATTAGAAAATGCAATAAAAGATAGGGTGTCCTATAAGAAAAAATATAACTTTGATACGCCGCACTTTATTGGGACGGCCTGTATATTTCAAAATAATTTTAAAATGTAGCCCTTATCAACCTTTAAACTATAAACTTAAAAATTTTTAAATTCTTTTACCGTTTCGCTGTAATCTTTCGTCTCGTTATTGGTGATTCACCCTGTATATAATATATCAGGCAAAGTAAATTATATATCATTATAGTACTACTTTTATACTACTCATTATACTACTTTTTGTTTAATTTTAAATTTGAGTAGGTACGTTAGCTTAATGTATTTTACATGTAGCATTTAAGTAAGTTCGTTTTACTTTTTAAATTTTGCTATAAAATTATGACTCTGAGATAGCGCG
>NW_027314573.1:0-13227 GCF_040954645.1 Diabrotica undecimpunctata | reverse complement strand
ACGCGCTATCTCAGAGTCATGATGAAGAAACTACAAGAAGAATATACCAAGGCTGGCCTAGATATTAACCTCGCGAAAACATAGTAGGGGAGAGTAACCTAAAACGGGACGGTAACCTAAGATGAGACACGTAATTTGCCCGTCTATTCTGTGAGGCTACTGACATCTACCGTCCCGTGCGGAAACCTTCCTTCAGTATGAACAAGTTTTACGAATATCGGCCATCATCGATCTCGCAGTGTCCTGTGAGAAGCCGTTGCTTGTTATCGTGCCATTCGTTAAAATATTCTGGTTTATTCGAGGCGTGTTTTTACTCGGAAAATGTAAGTGCGTTTTATTTCTTTATTTGGCATAACATTAGGTACTTTATACTGTACATATTGCTATGGTTGCATGATTTTATTTTCGACTGCTGATAAGTAGGGTTATGAAATTTTTTTGTATATTCATTATTCCTAAGATGGGACAGAAAGAAGTTTCCTAAGTCGAGACGTCCCATCTTAGGTAACTTATTCTATTTTCTTCTCTTATATTTGGTATGCATTACAATAAAAATAAAACATATTTTTATAAAGTGTTATCGGTTAGTAGGGTTATTTAAAGAGTTACTATGTGAATAGTAAACAGCATTTTTTCTTGTTTCTAGATGCCCAACTTAGAAAAATACAAATATGTTAGAAAAACCAATCGCGGCAAGTGGTCTCAAACAGATATGTCGCAGGCGATTGTCAAGGTCCATAAAGGAGAGCTTTCCATCAGAGACGCGGCAGAACGTTACAATGTGCCAAAAAGTACCCTCGCAAGAAGAACGGGAAATAAAAATAAAACGGTACAGAACAGCGAAAAACATCTGGGCAGATTTCGTAGCGTTTTCAATGAACAGCAAGAACAGGAAATTATAGCATACGTTTTGGAAATGGAATCAAGATTCTTTGGAGTTTCCTATAAAGAACTTCGTCGATTAGCCTTCGATTTCGCTGCAATTAACGGCATCCCCAACAACTTCAACCAAGTGACAAGAATGGCTTCCAAAAAATGGCTCTATTGTTTCCTGTCCCGTCATTCGAACATTTCTCTTAGAAAACCAGAAGCAACGTCCTACGCAAGGGCGACGGGCTTCAACAAAAATGCTGTCTCGACATTTTTCAAAAATTTAGAAGCCATCTTTGCCAAGTATGATTTGTCTCCTGATCGAATATGGAATGTGGATGAGACAGGAGTAACAACAGTACAAAAGCTGTCTAAAGTACTAGCTCAGAAAGGTAAACGACAGGTAGGAGGGCTAACAAGTGCCGAACGAGGAGTGAACACCACACTCGTCTGTGCAATGAGTGCGACGGGAAATTTTCTAGCACCAGCATTTATTTTTGCTCGTAAGAGGATAAAACCTGAGCTTATGGATAATGCTCCCAATGGAAGTGTAGCATTTGCTCAAGATAAGGGCTGGATGGACCGCGACGTTTTTTTGAAATATTTGAAATATTTTGTGGATAATGTAAGACCTACTGCCGAAAAACCAGTCCTATTAATATTAGACGGTCATGTCTCGCACACCAAAAGCTTAGACGTAATCAATTTTGCAAGAGAAAACCATCTTATCCTTTTAAGCTTGCCTCCTCATTGCACGCACAAAATGCAGCCATTAGATGTGTCATTTTTTAAACCTTTTATGACATTCTACGACGCTGGGCTAAATAGATGGATGAAAAACCACCCTGGACGTACTTTTGGCATATATCAGGTTGCTGCAGCGGTAACTGATGCTTTTTCACAGGCAGCCTCTGTTAAAACTGCTATGAATGGTTTTAGAGCAGCTGGCATATGGCCATACAACCCCGACATATTTCAGGAATACGAATTTGCCCCAAGTAAAACGACAGAATTACCTTTGGAAGAAAACGACAGAACTGAAGCCCCTCCCCCTCTAGTTATTGAAAGTAACACCAATGAAGTGTCCATTCTGGGTAAAGATCAGTCACTAAATATCCCGAATAAGAAAAAATCAAAGGAAAACGCCGGAATCTTAAATAATCCACAACCTTCAACATCAAAAATCCAGGACGAAAGTGAAAAATCTCAGAAAAAGCATATCAGCATATTGCAGATAAGTCCTGTTCCAGTAGCCCGGAGCAGAAAAAAGAAAATGAATTCTAATAGGTCCCTACCATCAACCATTCTTACTGAGTCTCCGTATAAAAATGAACTTGAAGCGAATGAAAATACAAAAAATAAAAGTGGAAAAGGCAAAAGAAAGCTAGACTCAGAACAAAAAAAAGAGCGCGAAGAAAAGGAGTTGTGTGCAGTGTGTAAATGTATTTACGCATCTAGCAAAGAGGACTGGTATCAGTGCAAAAACTGTTGCCTTTGGGCAAATGAAACTTGTGGAATTTTAGATGAACTTTATTTCACATGTATCAACTGTTGTACTTAGTGTCCCTTTTTGAGTAACCCCATGTCCCATTTTAGGATATAGGTTGCCTAAAATGGGACATTTGCAAAGTTTTTTGCATTTTAAATTAGAAAAAAAAGTTTTGTTTTTTTACATATTATCTATGAAAATGTTTCTTGTCAATGTTATAAAGTTTCTGTTTCCATATTTTGTTTTTTCATTTGCCTTAATGATTGTTTAAAATTCGTTGGAACAAAAAAAGTGTCCCATCTTATGTTACTCTCCCCTACCTATCTACAAGTGAAGAAGACATAGAAGATCTACAGATTGATGACAACGTAACAATCAAAGGAAAGGATAAATTCAAATACCTGGGGTTTATAATCACGAAAAAGGCAACAACAGAGGAAGAAATTACACAAAGATTAGGACAAACAAGAACAGCAATCCGACAACTTAACTCAGTATGGTGGGATAGACAACAGATTTATAAAACATTAGTGCGAAGTATTATGACATATGGGGCTGAAAATTGAATCATCAACAAGAAAAACAGCAGTAAGATAGTAGCAACAGAGATGGAATGCCTGCGAAGATGCTGCAGAGTAACAAGCATGGGTAGGAGAAGTAATGACGAAATAAAGCAAAGAACATCAATAGAAACAGACATACTAACATATATAGAACAAAAGACTAAAGTGGTATGGACATGTAAGAAGAACTAGCGACAGCAGATGGATAAAGAGAATAACCGAATGGAGCCCCATAGGATGGAGGAAAAGAGGACGACCCCGAAAATCCTATAGGAACGAAGTAGACGACGCCATGAGTAAGAGAGGCCTAAACGATGAAAAATGGAACAAGAGAGAGAGATGGAAACGGTTGAGCGAGAGAAGGCAGTGAATACTGTAGAATCCCTAAATATATATATATATATATATATATATATATATATATATATATATATATATAATTCTCCCCATTTTTGTTTATGTAAATTTATATCGAAAAGTTAATAATAAACGAGATAATTCAATAATTATCCTTTCTCACTATTTTCCCTCTTAACTAGGAAAATATCGACCGCGCGAAAAAATTTGCAAAGAAATTGTACGAAAAATTTGCAACAACAATTATTTCAGTCCTTAAGTACTATTTTTGTCGAAAAATTGAAAATTGCGGATATATTCAGCCAAACCGGTTCTCCTGTAAATTCAAGATGGCGGCTAATGTTTTTGAAGTTATTTATGAACAAAACACTTAATACTTTTATTGCTAAATGTAATGTGTGTCAAACAATGGGTATTATTTATCAGACATGACAGATAACAATTTATGCCATATTTGATAAAACATTTAATAGTTTATTCATATAGTGAAATGCGTTAACTTTGACCAGGGAGCTCTATTTAAGTTTTTCACTTTAGCATTCGGTACTACCATCTTAAAAAAGAGAAAAAATATATTTCTAAAGCTTTAACTGCATTAATAAATTATTGCTTACATAATTTTTCAGAAAATAAACTATAAAAAAATCTAAGCGTAATACCATCTTTGAAATTTGTGCTTATCTTATTTTTTAATCTTTTTTTCTTCGAATATAGTGATTTTTGCAAATAAACTAATAATATGATTCAAATAATTGTAGTATAACTTCGAATACTTTAGTACGCAAGAGAGATAATTATTAACGAATACAAGTTCATTAAATGCAGAAGATACAACAAATTATATGAAGAGAAACTAAAAATGTATGAAAACAGATACTGAAGCAGGACAAAGAAATACTAATAAACTCTGAGATAGCGCGTTGTGAAGTAAACAAAAGATTATACTAAAAATATATATTGATGGGTCAATGAGATACATACCAGAGAGACTAGAAAAGTGAGTTTCTTAGAAATATCGAGAGAAGTGTACTCTGTATATTTGTGTTGTCATTTGTGTGTTGTACATCCTATAGTTTCCGACATAAATTAGAAACAAAAACTACACAAACCTTCAACCTGGAAACTCTATTTTATTATAATTCACTTGGATCCTTTTATACGATATAAACTAAAAATTGCTGCTTTTCAAAAAATGCACTGTCAAACGCCGTATTCAATGTACTAGGATTCATAGGATGTAAAACTGCGCGACGATGTCTAGGATTCACTTACTTGTGTACGTATATTGCGTTTCGTCGGTGTACTGCTGACATTGCTTGTCGATGTTTGTCAATAAAAAATAATTGTTTGAGTATTATTTGAAAAGGTGACGTTATATAAAGTAAATAAATTCAATGATAACAGCAAATTCAATGAGTTTTTATTGTTTTGTTGTAAGTATACGAGTATTAATTGACGATTCGGCTAAAATTTAACGCGGTGATGTGTCAACAAAACCTGTGAGTTGATATCGACGATTTTTGAGTGTTATTAGATATATACACTGAGCGAAATAATACTTCAGAGTTATTTAGACATCAAAACAACTAATTAACTTTTTGATTAAGTGCTGAATGCTGAAAATTGTTTTAATTTTTACAAAATATATCACAATCTGAAGAATTAAGACTATTATTGTGTACTTACATGTACAATATCAAAGTTATTAATGAATGATCGATTATTTGTTAGAATGTTAGTCGTTTTATATTCGGGTATGTTTCAACAGATAAGAAAAACATCTACTTGTTTGTCCGATGCAAAAACTTCCTCGTCTTTTTGTTGGTGCCTATCCTCTGCGGATTTTAGTAGTCACGTTGGTAAAAAAATTTTTTTAGGCAATTTGAAAACAAAAGAAAATAAATAAATAAGTAGAATATTCGTGAGATCCGGGTCATAATTATTTAATCAAAAATATAAGTTAAATATAAATAAATACTACATCACATTTTCTGTATAAATGTGACAAAATATGTTTCTGAAAAACAAATCGATAATTGGAATTGGTTTTCATATATTCGCGGTTTATCCAGAAAATTTCTGACATTCCGGACATTTCTCATAAGAGGACTATTGTTTCTAAAACGCCGTCTACACGACCAATCGAGACGAGGTGAATCTCTACATACTCGTGAAGTCGAGTAATGTAATGTGACAGTTCGTATTCGAACTTCAGGCCCTTTGACTCGGACACAAAAAACCTACACAGAACGGAAGTAGAACGAGGTGAAGCGAAGTCGCATGAAGTATCTGTCTACACTCTAGTACTCACTGAACTTCGATCAACTTCGCGAGTAGTATAGTGGCCGCTTAATAGTTATTTAAATATAAGGTTGAATGCTCGAATAAATGAACTTTGATCAGATAAAAGGCATATATCGAGCACAGTTTAATTAAATCTTGCCCAAGTACTTTCGATCCCTAGATCATCTTCAGGGGCATTTCGTCAATTGTGGCCTATCCGGCAAGAACAAGATGTCATAAACATATAGATGTACATTACACTACAATACAAATGGACAAACAAACACTTTAAAATAATTTAAGGAAGGCTACATTGCTTGAAGATTCTGTCTCCGGCTTCTTCAAGCAATGTAGCCTTCCTTAAATTATTTTAAAGTGTTTGTTTGTCCATTTGTATTGTAGTGTAATGTACATCTATATGTTTATGACATCTTGTTCTTGCCGGATAGGCCACAATTGACGAAATGCCCCTGAAGATGATCTAGGGATCGAAAGTACTTGGGCAAGATTTAATTAAACTGTGCTCGATATATGCCTTTTATCTGATCAAAGTTAATAGTTATTTTACTAACTAAAAAAGGAGCTTTAATAACACTTTATTGCGAAACCTACATATTAGCACCGAGATGAAATTAAGAAATTATACACATTATAAGACCAATAACGACGACGTATATCGTATGCACTGGCGCACCCAGGGGGGGTTTTGGGGGGTTAAACCCCCCCAGGACTCTATAGCGACACTATTAGTCACACATGTTAAGGACTCAAAATGGAGGTAACATCATCAAAAAAATTTCGGTGACCAACCAAAACCTCCCCAGAGGCAAATTCTAGGTGCGCTACTGATCGTATGCATCAGAACCTGACACAGCCTTAACACAAAGGCTATTGAAAACGGCGGAAATGAGAATACTGAGAAGAATTATTAAAAATAGGTACGCTAAGAGATCGAAAAAGAAGTGAAGACATCAAAAGAAAATAACGTACAGAGTGAAAATAGACTGCCATATTTATGAGCGTTCAACTCACATATTTTGATTATATTTGGTGTTAATTTTTATGTTCATATAGCAACCTCCATAAATACATGAAGTATCTATGGCTTACTTGTTTTAATGTTTTAGCATCCCCGGAGCGAGTAATTGCTCGTTGGATATACCGTTTAATAACCGTATCAAAAGCAAGTCGTAGATTTAGTAAGATATACTGACGAGTACCTCCTCTTCGCTATTTGATTGGCATCTGAAATTTCATGTTAATAAATAGATCATCGTTGATATGTCCAAAAGTATCCCTCTTTCAAGAAGTGTCAATGTATCAAAGGAAAAAAAAGTTTAATCGATAGTGTATATAAGTACACAGTATAAATACACCTATTGGTGGATTTTATGTTTTGTAGCAAATGGGTGTCAAATTTCTGGACAAAATAATAATGAATTCGACTCTTGAAAGCTTGATTACTGAAGTATCAGTATAGGAAAATGAAATTGTCAAGTAATCCCCGCTCAAGATGTATTCATGCAAATGAAATTGTTACTCCAAAGGTATATACATCTGCATGTGATAATGAAATAAGTACCTCGCTATTCTTATTTATTTGACTTCATTCGTTCTATATAAACTACACCATATCACATAATTTTATTTTTACCAATAAATAAATAATAACTAACAGCAGACTTTGTCTCTTTAAGTAAATGCCTTGTTACTATGTAAGGTCGATCGTGGTGCCTCTATTAGCGAATCCGACGAATGGATACAAGAATTTATTTAAACAGAGAACGCGGGAACCCCAGCGTTTTAACTCTCGGTTTGTCTATTGTGCTACCACGGCGTTTATATTTGCTGTAAAGTTATCTTTCCACATCTTGTCATGTTATTATTGACTTAATAATTGTTTTGAAAATTTTAATTTTCATTTCTTCTACATATGATTTACTTAATTCGGCCATATGAAACTTAGACATAAAGCAACCATATTTTCTGTTTTATTTTGTTTTTTTTTTTGTTCATTTGTATCCATCTTTCCACGACTTGTTACGGTTAGTTTAGGTGCCAATGTACCTACATTTTATAACTTCCATCAATTCAGTCTGTATCAAATTTATATCTAACCGTATCTCGGAGTTTCATGGTTATTAATTCGATATATTTTTCTGGTTAAGTGCCAAAACAAAAATCAATTTATTTCGGAAATAAATATGGGCCACTGGCACTAACAATCAATTACTACTAATAAGAATAAAATTATTGTTTCAATCTGGAGCTGCTTATTTTCGTATTGTATTTCCGGTCGTTTTATGTTTCGATGTGGATCTATTTTTATATGAATTCAATTAAAATTTTGGACGAAAAGCGAAACAGATATTTGTTTCGAAAATAAATATGCAAATAAATCATAAGGCAATTTACCTCGAATGTATACATCATGCATGATAAAATTGGCTTAAACCTTCTATACCTGGTGTTCCAATGCCAGTAAAAAATATGAATATATTAAGAAAAACATTGAAATTTTTTAATCATTTAATTTGTTTATCAGTAAATAGTTTCCATTTCCGCAAAAATTACAATACCAAATACCACGTAAATCCGATTAAAAACCGAAAATATGGTAATTTTAGTAAAATATCATAAGCAATATCATCGGGAGATCAACATTTTTCTTTATTTAACAATAATTCTTTTGCGATAGAAACCTGACCGTGTAAATATTCAGTGAGAAGACTGAAGAAGTGAGATTCGATTTATATATTGCACTTACTAAATGTATGTGTGCAGCCTATGGCTACCCTATTTTGTAGTCCACATCCTCTACACGGAATTAAACATTTTATATTTATTGGCCTTTTTATTTGCTCCCTGTTATATGTATTTGTTTGTTTAAAGATTTGTGATAGGCAAATCTGCTATCTCTTCTAGATATTTCCCATCAAGTATAACGTCTCCATCAGTTTTTTAACTAAATATTATTTTTGTTCCTTTTGCACTATATTTAAAATTTTTTATAAATATGCTCTTGGCAGATTTCTCCATCTATAAGTACAGGATACAATTAACTCTATATGCTAACTGATATTTAGGCACACGATCAATCTTGTGGCCCATAATAACAGCACAACAGTTTACTTCGTCCCGACAACAATGAACTGACTTATGAACAGTGAACAGCACTAGGTACAGTAAATTTCCAGAGTTTGGCGAGAAAGCACTCCTTTATTAAACATATTCGCCACAAACACAACATTTAAACCCCAACTCTCACCCAGACCATATGCAAAACAAACCAAGCCTTCGCAGAATAATTCACAATCCATCGTCACTGCTGTCGTATATCTCATGGTAACGGCATCCTAATGAAATATGGGATGCCGTTCTCCACTCACACAATTACTCCCCACATCGTCCTTAGCGATGAAGACTTTTGGAGCTTGACATACACCTACATAGACGACACCATACTGACTAATCTCTTATAAACATCCCCTAAAACACTATTATAAAACCTGCTTGATTTTATCTCGATGATATATCTATGATAAATGTCTCATTGACGATTCAATTACCTCGGACCAACTACTCATCATTGTGAAACACACCATCTTTTTCCCAAACGAAAAATAACCAACAACACCTCTAATAAGACATAAAAACACACCTTAATTAAACTTAAATTTAAACAGACCTTAAGTAGGTAACTCTATCACTCAAAGTAATATCCACAAAGGTATCATAGACATATAAGAACTGATAAATTAATCAGTTGACTTACCAGTCCCCAATATCGAAATAAACTATTTTCAGACCAATTCACACATCCAAACATTAAGTATAATCAAAATTGAACAAAAAAAAAGAAGACTCCTTCGTCAATTCACAAACTCTCGACACCCTCTCGTGAAAACCATACAAACGTCTCCCGACACAGATCAAGCCAACCAATTGCGTGAGGTCACTTCTAGATTGGACTAATCAGACGGCAGCACATTCGGGAGAAAACTTAAAACCCAAAAACAAAAAATACATCAAACCCTTCTCTCGTAATGGTGACCAAAAAAATTCTTAATTCTTTTGTTCAGAAGGTACAAACCTTCAAAATACATCTCCAAAACATCTATGTTACTTCAAATGACCCTAGATTTGGCCCAGCATTTTCATTTAATTTCAATCCAGAAAAATACTCGAAATCCGCAAGATCCACAGAACTATCGTGATATTGCGTATTATAAAATTACACTAAGGTTCCATTCAGACGGACTAAGACAACACTACTTTACGACTTTACGCAGGTGACACTGCTCTCATACACATGAAACACAGATGTAATTAAAAGGTAAACTCGAACTGATCTGAACACTGCCAATATATGATGCAGATGAATATTGATACCTAACCCACATAAAATCCAAGTAATACTCTTTAAACACCCACATCTTAGCAGCTATCACACACAGCAAGTTGAAGAAAGATTTGATTTCAGGTTGTGGCGATTCCACTTCCACAGACATACAAAAGGTACACACTACTCTCTATTCGATCAAGACCTTGCACAAATTACAAACAGAGAGACTTCCTCTTCGAGCAAATACATCAACGTCGAATATCCCAACCATACACGAAGCAGGAGTTACATCCAAAAAACAGTATTCGTGGCTAAAATATCCGAGCCCGAAACCTTCTAAAAACGCACTGATGATCTTTCGGCAATGTATTCGTCAGACCTCCAAACATTCACCTCCCTACCAAATGGTTGCCAGGGACGAATGCCCTGACGAATATATCCGGAAGAAACTTGCACTATTTTACCGTCATTAGTAAAATGGCTCACTTTCGAGCTTTGCAAACAGAACAACTGATTCTCTTGTATTCCCCTGTGATTGATTTGAACTTATTATATAATATTGTATCATTTTTTGTGTGCAATACTTGTTTCTTTGCACTTCTAATTTGTTTCTTAAACCTAAACATACAAATCATTCAATTCTTTTCCAGAGTATTGGAGAAATTACATTACTTTACATCGAAAAACTTTTCTCGTTTTCATTTGCAGTCTGGCATCTTTATGCAGATGATAAAATACTTTAGAATAATTTTTTTGTAGCTTAAAACTCCTATCCTGAATCAGCCAGTCATAACATGACTAAGATATCACAACATAAAAGCCTGATAAATATCATAAACTTTAATCCATAAAGTCCATATATAAATAACGAAGGCTGGTGTTATATAATATTTAAGTTATTAAGAATTAAGATAGTTCCACACTGTACAAAACATTATAGTCTGCCAGTTTATCAATCATACTCATCTCATATCTTACGTCTTTGTATTGTAAAATTGGCAACACGGGTAGCCCATGCCAGAATTTACATCTGTTCTTTACATTATTAGATAAGTTTAATCTGGTAGTTTGTCTGTTTCGTTTTTGCACATTGTTTATAGACTACTCTGAGATAGCGCGTACATTGAAAAGATGCATCGGAGTTTATGGTGGTATTTAGTTTGGGATTATTTTTAGCATGTTTGTACATCTTAGAGGGTAAATATTTTGAATTGCATTAGCAAGAAGTGTAAGCCATAATTAATTTTATTGCGTATTACATTATACAATTTAGAAGAACAGAATGTACTGCTATTTTACCAACGCCATTGGAAGTTAAATGAAAACTCCTCAAAAAATGTCTCACCCAGAATATAAAAAATATTACAAAAAAACTTTAATCGAATGCTACATGCTACCGTAGCTATTATATCGGCAAATTTGAACGTTTTGAAACTGTTTTTGTTGTGACATTACGATATTAAAAATATCACTAAAAAACAATGGCTCTAGTTCTAGTTTGGCTAAACATTTCATATGAAAAAAGAGCAGGCAATCAGATATATCAAGCAGCAAGAGTATGATTTCTGGTATAATTAAATCCAATCTCACCAATGGCTTCCAATGTTAAGTTATGTTACGCCACAGCTACGAATTTATGCTCGTACAAACAAATACAAAAAGATCATGAACAAAACCAAGACATGAGGATGCTAACATTACCGCAATCGGTTTTCGAAAACCATCAATAAAAACAGCAAGTGCTATTTATTTTATAAGTGGCATTCAATACCATGAATTGACTGCGTAGAAATTTAATAGCATAACCTGCATTACTCAGAAGTCATCAGGTTGTGAACTTACACGCAATACCTATACTTAATAGGATCGGAACTCCACACGGCAGATGCTCATACATGTTGTAGAAAAGAGGTAAGCGTCCGTTACCTTAATGTGATTGTCGCAAGAACTAAACCATTGATTGGCCAAATTATTAAGAAGGTTCTACAAGACCCTCTTACAACCTACGCTACAGTGGTAGCGACCCTACAGTGGCATTTACTATCTTTAATAACTGTTACTACTACTATTACTATTACTTAAAGTTAAAAATACGATTATTTTGACGTTTCATTCCCACTTTAATAAATACATAAATAGGCCAATTAATTTAGTTTTTACTAGACACGACTGTAGAGACGGGTTTGACAGTTGAAATGTGTAGTATAAGATAGTATCTACAAAAAGACTCCCATCTATGGATTCCTCAATTTTTTAGTGGAACTATTTTTAAATAGACAATCAAAACTGCAAACTCATTGTTAATGTTTATTAAAATTGAGGGTCTTATCCTGTTTCAATTGTGTGCAAAAGATGGACCAGACCGGGTGAATAGTTTTTGTGAAATTTAATTTATTTATGAGATTTTTTGAAAAATTTGCAATTTCTAAGGCCGGTCCAGATAATTTGACTGACTAATTTGATGTGAATAATTCGGGGCGTATTTTCTTCGTTAAGACATATGTTATGTAATAACCTATGGAAAAAAAGTTTAAAAAAATTACATTTATGTACACAAAATGATTTAATAATAAATACCACTTTTTAAGCTTATAAACATTTAGAATAACACCGTAGAATTTAGTTTAAATTAAACGGCAAAGAAATTTTCGAAAAGCTGGTTAAAAAGCACAACTTTTAGAAAAAAAAAAGAGGTCTACGACCCTTAGGAGCCAAAATGGCTTCTTTTAAAAAAACTCATCATCATTGGTGCTACAGTCCTATAAAAGAGCCTCGACCTTCCCAAGTCTATTACGCCAGTCAGTTCTATCCATTGCCAACTGTTGCCAGTTTGCTGCGCCTATTTGTCTACCATCCTCATCTACACCATCCCTCCATCTGAGTTTTGGCCTACCCCTACCTTCTACTTCCCACAGGTTGTGACATAAGGATTTTTCTAGGAGGGTTGTTCTGCTGTGATCTTGCCAGATGTCCTGCCCATCTTAGTTTTCCTATTTTTATAAAGGATACTACGTCTTTACCACCAAATATATGTTTATATCTGTGATATATCTCGTAGTTGTACCTCCTTCTCCAAATACCATTTTCACAGATGCCACCGAATATTCTTCTCAGGGTCCTTCGTTCAAATTAAAAAAAAAATCAGTTACGTTAATTAACAACATTAAGGACTGAAATTGACCAATTATGTATTTTATGAGTAAGTTAAAGTTTTTAACAAAACTTTTATCAAACAAAATTATTGAGAATTTTATACAGGAGTGTTGTAAACAAACAGTACTTTGCGTTCAGACTAGAGTAAAAGACTCTGAGATAGCGCG
>NW_027314572.1:0-13251 GCF_040954645.1 Diabrotica undecimpunctata | reverse complement strand
ACGCGCTATCTCAGAGTATAAAATTAGAATAGCTCAGAAAATAAAAAATATAGAAACAAAGGACTTAGACCCTAAAAGTCTGTATGAGGTAATTAAAAAATATATTCATGAAGCGGCAAATGAAGAACTGGGAAAAGTTGAAAGTCGGAAAAAAGGAAAACCTGAATGGTTGTCAACGAAACTAGAAGAGAAAGTTCTCAAGAAAAAACAAGCATATCACATATGGTTTCAATCCAAAGATCCTCAAGACAGAGAAATATACGCTAAATGAAATAGAGAAGTTAAAAAAGACGTGGATAAGGCGAAAAATATAAACTGGGAGGTTAAGTGTGATGAACTGGACAGATTTATGGGTGGAACAAAAGTGGCACAAGCTTGGAAAACATAAAAGCAGTTTAGGAAAAATGAGAAAAATGAAGACAACATTTCTCTCATAAAGTTAAATGAATGGGAAGAATATTATACGAAACTGCTGAAAGAGGATAGAGTAGAGTACAGATGGGAAAAGATAAGGGAATTAATAGAGAACAGAGACGAAAGACAGGAAATTCCTATAATAACACTATCTGAATTGACGGAAACCTTAAAAGAGGTTAAAAATGGAAAAGCCGCAGGGCCTGGAGACATTCCTATAGAGCTGGTTAAATATGGGCCGACTGCACTTTTAGAATTAATAGTAGACCTTTTCAATAAATGTATGTGTGGAGACCAGGAAATTCCTAAAGATTGGAATAAATCTTATATAAGCTCCATATATAAGAGAGGGAATAAAAGAGACTGTTACAATTATAGAGGTATTAGTGTGACGAGCTCTGTGGGCCGGTTGTACGGCAAAATATTAAAGAAGAGGGTTGAAAGACAGATACAAGATATTGAAGAACAAAGCGGCTTTCGTACCGGGAGATCCTGCCTTGATAATATATTTATCCTACGACAAATAATTAAAAAGTGTGTCGAAAGAAGTAGAGAGACCCATTTGGTATTTATAGACCTTGAGAAAGCATATGATAGTGTCCCGTTAAAGAAAATGTTTGAGGTCCTAGAAAGGTCTGGATTGGATTCGACGTATATAAGAGCGATATATAAATTGTACGAAAATGCGGTTACTTGTGTAAACATTGGAACCAGAACCTCAAATGAATTTAAAGTCACTATCGAAAGTCGTTACTAAAGTAATCGAAAATTATTTGAGGAATATGCCAAATGGTGGCTTACTGTAAACATAAGCAAAACAGAATATTTAAAAATTGGAGGAAATACCACAGATCAGGCTTGAAAACGCAGTCATAAAAGGCGGCAACCAGTATAAATATCTAGGAAGCATCATATCAGCAGATGGCAGAGTTAAGATAGATGTACAAAACTGAATAACCCAAGGGAAAAAATGCATCCGAATAATGAATTTATTACTGTGGTCTAATAAAATAAAGATGCATACCAAACTTCGCGTATACAAAGCAATTGTAGAACCAATTACCACATATGGTGCCGAATGTTGGACAATGACAAAGAATAAACGAGAAAGTAGACGTTGTGGAAATGGATTAGTATCTTAGAAGGTCATGTCGAGTATCGAGAATGGAAAGAATCAGGAATGAGGAAATACGAAACCGTACAGGAATTAGAGATACTCTTTTAGATAGAATACAAGGCAGGCAATTACAATGGTATGGTCACGTGATGAGAATGGAGGAGGAGCGGTGGCCAAGGAAAGCCTTAATGTATGTTCCGCCAGAAAGAAGGAAAGGGGGAAGACCACCAAATTCCTGGAGAAGAGAAATTACAAAAACAACGCAGTCTAGAGGTTTAGAAGAGGGAGATTGGAGAGATAGGAAAAGATGGAGGCTGAAATGCGGGAAGCAGCAATCACCGTAGGACCCCCGTTATTGTCCCCGTGCTTCGGAATTGAGACTCTCAAACATTGAGGTTGACGTTGTACCAGAGCCCCAGCCACGTAAGAGAGGAAATTGTAAATATTGTAAAAGATGCAAAACCCGCTTTTCTTGCAAAATTTTCAAATCCTGTCTAGGTATGGACCACATAATGGCATGCTGCAAAGATTGCTTAGAAAATTTGACGACCAAAGTTTGACCACTGTAGTCTGTGTCCACAATTTAATTTTTTAGTTTATATATGTTTTTGTAGCACTTTGTTTGTTTCTAATTAAAGTTTTAAATGTTTTTTTTTTTGTTTTTTTTTTCATTATTTAGTCGCGGTTCACACATTTGAAAAAATATGCTTTAAAATTGTAAACATTTTAAAATTTACCTAATACAACTTAAAAAAATTTTGGAATTGTTTCTGTAATAAACATCATATAGTAAATGATTTGTTTAAAACACTTTGATGCGAAATTAGCAATAAAATGTATGCTGTTGCTCGGGAGGCGGTATTTCATTTTAATCCTCACAGGCCACACCCGACCGAAAGTGTTTCAGAATGATCACCCGATGAACGGAGGGTTAATCTATCTTTATTATAATCTATGGAAATTAACAAATTAAAAAAAAACAGACATAATTCTGAAAGACCAACTTGAGACAAACAGCTCTCCCCTCCTCAGCTATTTCCGTTAAAAACTATAAAGTGTAAACACATACCAAAAATAGATCACCTGAGAAAGGCACTCTGCCGAAACAGCTGTAGTGATAAGACATTTTAATAAATTTTGTGGAAGTTTTGATAACAAAGTTTGCAGTGTTTTATTGTTATATAAAATACATTCCCATCAAATAACGGTCAATCCATCACTTATATCAATATAAATTGAAACTTCAAAAATAAATTAATTTAAACTGTAATTATATTTTATTCTACAAAAACAAATTAAGAACTTAATTGAATAATAAGTTAAAAGCAGTTTTAAATTTTTTTTTCCAAAAAATATTTTAGACAACCTGTTCAACAAGCATTTATCATCCGTCGGCTAAAGAGACAAACTCCATCGAGAAGAGTGGCAGAGCCGAGGCAGAAGAGCAGTTAGAGCTTAGGAGTTGGCAGGGTGTCTTGATCTAGTCTTCCCTCAGGACTGAAAATTATGCCGCATATGAACGTATGGCCGCCATTATTCAAACTATACACCCTTTAAATTTGTTGCTCAAGTTGCTAACTAAATTACCTCATAAATTCTTGTTTATATTTATTGGTCCGAAATGAATTCGCTGAGTATTACTTTGTTGTAAACTAGTGCACTGACCTACATTTTTGATATTCGCACAAAAACTTCTTTATTGAAAATCATAAATAAAACTGGTTATCGATTTGTACAGTGAAACCGGTGTAACAAGGAATCGTGAAACAATTTTTGGGTATACTATAAAGAGGTTCGCTTTCTCTAGTTATATAAAAAAATTAGCATGTAAATTTTAAAGTATGGTATTGTTTTTCTTTATCTGGGTGATTGGAACAGATCACCCCGATGAAGAAGTTGCTATTTTTTATGATGCATTACATAAAACAAAACCCATTTTTTTTATCATACATGTGCAGACTTCAAAATATAAAGTTGGAGACATCGGAAACAGTGCTTAGTGAATTAGGAATTGGAAGCAGAAACCAACGAGGAGAAACCCTGATTAACTTCATTTTGGAGAACGTCCTAAGAAAATACTTAGCAACTGGCAAATAGCCCAGAGAAATAAGGTTTTTTTTTATGATTGTCACCCGCCAGGCAAACGACGGTTGTTTTGAGTAATATTGACCTCTGTTACTACTACTACTACTACTTGTCGGTTTATAACGATCTCCGACTTCTAATCGCCACTAAGTCGGTTGTTCCATAGGTCTTTTTCTATGGCACTCTCTCTCAGTTCTTTATTTAATCCTTCGCTCCAACTTTTTCTCGGTCTACCTCATTTTCTCTTTTCTTCTGGTTGCCATTTTAATATTTCTTTTGGTATTCGTTGTTCATCCAATCTTTGTATGTATCCGAACCAGATAAGTTGTTTTGTTGTTAGGTCATCTGTGATTGTTCGTTTGATTGCCATTATTTCTCTAATGCGTTCGATGGTAATCCTTTATCTACTAGATCTTTCTGCAGCTCTTCTCCAAAAATCCATTTCCGTCGCTTTCAGCGTTGCCAGTGTTTTTTCTTTTAGAGGCCATACCTCACAGCTGTACAAAGTGATACTTTTTACTATAGTCTCATATATCCTCTTTTTATTTTTTTTGCTGATGGATTCTTCTTCTTAGAGTGCCATATCCCTACGGAACGTCGGTGACTACCATGCTTATAATATTTTTATACTGATCTCGGTCTTGCGCTACGTGTAGCAATTGGTCCGCTGTCAAACCTGTCCACTGCCGCAAATTCCTCAACCAAGAGAGTTTCTTCCGTCCTATCCATTTCTTTCCTTCGATTTTACCGTTGAGAATTAGCCGAAGGAACTCATATCTTGGTCCTCTGATTATATGTCCAAGATATTCTAGTTTACGCCTCTTAATAATATTTAATAGAGTTCGTTGATGTCCCATTCTTCGAAGAACTTCTTCGTTTCTGGTTCTGCTAGTCCATGGAATTTTTAGTATCCTTTGATACAACCACATCTCAAACGCCTCGATTTTATTCATGATATCGGCGTTTAAAGTCCAAGTTTCACATCCATACAAAAGTACAGACCACACGTAACATCTTGTAAACTTTTCACGGATTTCCAAATTTAATGAGTTATTGGATAATAGAGGCTTGAATTTTTGAAATGAGTTTCTTGCCTGTTCAATTCTACATCGAATTTCGAAGGATTGATCTAGATTTTGGGTAATCCAACATCCAAGGTATTTGAATCTCTGAACTCTCTGCAGCGGTTGTTGGTTTAATATCAGTTGGGTTGCGCCGATATCCACTTTACTGGTCACTATGTATTTAGTTTTATCGATATTTATCGACAGTCCCCAATTTGTGCATTCCATGTCAACTCTATTGATTAGCTCCTGCAGATCGTCGATGTTTTCAGCTAGAATCACAGTATCGTCGGCGTACCGTATATTGTTAATTATTTTCTCCTCCTATGATAATTCCTTTTTGATCTTTTAAAGCTTCCCTAAATAGATTCTCAGAATACACGTTAAAGAGGGTAGGAGATAGTATACAGCCTTGTCTTACGCCTCGTTCAATACTGATTGGCTTTGATTCTCTGTTGTTGGTATTAATAATGGCTGTTTGGTTCCAGTAAAGTTTGGCAATAAGTTTGATGTCTTTCTCATCTAGTTGGATGCTCTGCAAGGCTGTAATTAGTCTGGTATGCTGAACGCGATCAAATGCCTTTTCAAAATCAATGAAGCACATATATACGGGTTTTCTTACCTCCCAACATCGTTTAAGGAGTGTTTGCATAGAAAATAGTGCTTCTCTAGTTCCAAGGCATCTCCGGAACCCGAACTGCTCTTGACTAATTATTTCTTCGCAATTGTTGTTAATTCGATTTAGAAGAATATGCAACAGTATTTTAACGGCATGGTTCATTAAACTAGTGAGTCTACAGTCGCTACATTTCTTAACGTTTGGTTTCTTAGGTAGAGGAATAAAGATCGATTTTAACCAGTCCGATGGAATTTCACTGGTATCATATATTTGATTGAAAAGTACAGTGAGTTCTTTTATATTGTCATTTAAGAGTAATTTTAGCCATTCGCTGTATATTTGATCTGGTCCACTGGCTTTGTTGTTTTTGGCTTGGTGTATGGCTTTTTCCACTTCAGCTTTTAAGATTGATGGTCCTGTATTTGCACTTAAGTTAGGTAGTGATCCTCGATCATCCTTAAATAATGCTTTAATGTAGTTTTCCCATTCCTCCATTACTTCGTCTTCTAGGGATAGTGCATGACCTTCATTATTCGTTAATGTTATGGGTGTATGTCTTTTGTGTACTGTAACTTCTTTTATTTTCTTATGTGTGTTAAATTCGTCATGTTTTCGTTGCAATTCTTCTAGTTCCTCACATTTTGCTTGCATCCATAAATAAGGAATCATAAAACGTACTTTCAGGCATACTGATATCACTCTTTCTCTCTCTCAGCAATTCTGCGAAGTTTGTCTTCGGATAGTCCTTTACGGAACATTATCTTGTTTTTTAAATCCACTTTTTAACAAAAAACTGAAGAGAAAATAGTACTAGCCTCGTTAGACGTTCTAACCGATACTGACTGTAGTATCTTAGAAATAATAACCTAACCGGTTTGTGAACACGTGGTTTAACGGACCAACCTCTGATGTTGTGTACCACAGACCGTTTACACAAATTTATACATAAGAAAGCACGGCAAATGCGATCCTAGACGAGCCACAGCTTAGGTACAGATAGGTACACACGGTCTCAGATAAAACTAGAGTGTGTGCCAGTGTGGTACACATGGGGCTTAACGTTAAGTGTGACAAAAAGAGTTATTAGTAAACCATTTTAGGTTAAACTTTTATATTTATAATTTGAAAGATAGGTATTTCTAAATCAGCACATTTTTTCAATTTTGTTAAAATCTGTAAAACTTATAGATACCTAACTAATACAATAAATTGAGTTAATTTTAAATATATTATTTAAATTTTAACAATATGTCAAATCTCTGACGACTGGACTAATTGGCATCATTATTAATCGATTAACACATTTTTTAGCTTGTGGTGTTACGTGTGTTACGACAAAAGCCCCCTAGCCTATAATGATCTTGCATGGTTGAGCCATGAAAAAGAGGTAGTAGTCTTTTTTACTTTTATATAAAGATTTAAAATTTCACCTTAGGCAATATAAGTTTAGGACCAGCTTTCTATAAAACTCCCCAAAACACTTTTTCACGGTGAAAATTTGTAATATAATTAAAAAATCCTCAAGAGAGGAAAAGCGGCGCATTCATAAAATTTTACGGCACTTTTCTTACATTTTAACCTAAGAAAAATGCAAATGAGAGAAAAATGTATATCATAAATAATCAGCACCTTCCTGCTTCCTGGTGTATACACGTCAGTTATTTATTTTCGGGTATGTATTAAGGGCCGTTTCGCCAGAATTCCCGAACAATTGGCCAGGCAAGTCGGGAGAAGGAAATCTTTCGGCGAATTTCCCCTGATGTAAATAAAA
Source organism: Diabrotica undecimpunctata (assembly GCF_040954645.1). Taxonomy (NCBI): domain Eukaryota; kingdom Metazoa; phylum Arthropoda; class Insecta; order Coleoptera; family Chrysomelidae; genus Diabrotica; species Diabrotica undecimpunctata. Next base: position 6,181 of record NW_027314572.1, on the reverse strand, counting down.
GTTGTCATTTTCTTGCGCACCTACACGAATTATTGTTTCGGCTTATTCGTTTGGAATGGGTTTCTTATTTTGTTGTTGTGAATACAAGCCTAATGGAATTATGTCTGCTGTTAAAACATTTTATTCTGCAAGAATGCAGACACATCTTTCTTTAAACAAAATATTAAGTATATATTTCATATGTAGATCTATACTTCAATCAGAAGCGGACTTAACTAAAACATTTTTCTAATTGCCGGTATCAAATTCTTAATAAATCAGACATTTTTTTTTGTATAACACCTGCACTTTGTTTTTATACTGCTATCTGTTCACATCTATTTGCTGTGAGTTTTTGGTTATGTTGACTGTTTGAAGTTGTACCCTCTCGATGATTGATTGGAGGTTACACAAAGAACGGTACTAGGCTCGGGCTTCAGTCTGATAGAGGTATCTTGGTCGGGGTTCTTGTTACAGCTCAAATATCACGGATCAATTAAAGAAGTACTTACGACACAAAGACAAGAAGTTAGAAGAGAAGACAAGAGGTAAGAGAAGAAAAGTTATTTGGGCACCACCCTGTTTTAAGAGGAACAGGGAAACCTTAAGGCACATAAAAAAGGACGACGAGAAAGGTAAGGTACAGCTAGAGAACTCACGCGAGAGAAAAGAGTATCGGAATTATGCGGTATACTCCTAATATTTCGACACATATACTTAAAATATACCATCAAACAAATAAATATAATAATATAATTCAATAAAAAATGCCTGGAAGAGAAACACAAAAATATAAATTCAAATTGTATAAAAAAAATATAAAAGAAATAAAAAGCGAATAGTTCTTTAACAAAATTATATTTAGGTATATTTGTTAAAGTAAATGTACCATATTAAATTTTATTAAACAGTTAAATGGCATGATTATTGCGTAACTGATTATAAATTACAAACAAAAAATATCTCAAAAAAATAGTTATAAATAATTTAGTATCCTCAAGAATTAGAAAAAAAAGGCAAGGAACATTATAATTATATCTACATATATAAAATAAATGGTACGTTATTTATACGTATATATTATCCTGTATTTTTACTATATTACTCAGTCAAACCAAACTTCCATAAATAAAAAGGTACACTGAACTGGAGTCATAAATCAACTTCTATAGATTTCGTTATCACGGTTTAGTCAATAAAACTTATACTCACAGAACAGGTGTATTCAAATAATGGTATGACGCCCTCAATAAGGCACTTGACTTCGGTCCAAACAACAGGTAGTTGGGACGACACGACCACAATAAATTGCAGTCTTCCTAACGTAATCCCTTAGATTGTCTGTTAGGCCGACGAAAAGAGCCAGCTACCGGGGTACTACAGGTGGTTGAGATAACATAAAGATGACTGATGGTCTAGGTGAGCGAACGTTGCGGTGAATGCTTGAAAATTGTACACGTATGGACGGTGTATAATAGGAATCGGTATACAATCTGAATTGGTGTCCAATCTGAATTGGTGTACAATCTGAATTGGTGACTCTGAGATAGGGGTGTAAAATCCGAATTGGTGTAAAATAGGAACGGCAAACAGAAGTGACTTCAATTGAAAGACGTCTGTTTGACAAAAGAGAAAATAATCAATATAAGATACACTGTGTAAAGATAAATAAGGGTGAATTGAAAATCCACTTACCGCCGATTGTCGAAGATAAGACCGCTTGCCACAGGAACCAACTTGGAAAATGAACATCGGATTGTGAATTTAGAAGGGCTTAGACAAGCGAAGGTTGAAAATAGGGAGGGGATATTGGCTGAAGGATGCCACGCGAAATTGACATTAAATATCCGGGCTACTGGGGTTCATTTTCGTAGCGTTTACCAATAGAAAGTAAACTTTCTACGAAAAACAACTCTTCTGATTTTCTGAGAAGGTAGCTCGGAGATTTCACAATAGGTCCTTTTTCCTTTGTTATTAGGAAAGATTTTTATGTACCAAAACAAGATAAAAAGAAGAAGAAACATTTGGCGAAGTTATTTCTTTGGTAAAAAAAGGCGTAACGAAACGCTCGGTAGTGTCGATTATTTGAGGAAGGTATGCAGGCATGGGCGGCGTGAAAATAATTTATTAAAGGGAATAATTTAAAGAAATTATGAACATGCTTCAAAGTGAAACAAGTGAGTAATCTAAAACCTGTTAAAAGTATAAAATGAGTTTAGATTTTGGAACAAGTGATTTTTCGATATCTATCAGCGACATTAATAGTGCAAGAAAAGGAAGCGAGAGAAAAAAAAACCTATGGGACACAAGTCTCAAGAAATTCGCAAAAAATAGTAAAGAAGCTCATCCAGATCCTCGCATTGTTTGTCGTCAAAAAGCTAATGTTTGTAAGGCATATCTATTGACTTTTGATGACGTAAGTAGCTTTTATCATAAAATCTACTCACATAAGACTACTGCTGCTCAGAACAACTTCTTATTTCAATACCTTCTCAATCAAGACGCTAAGCAACTGTAACCCTTCGAGGCTCAATTTGTAACATCCCAACGTTGAGCTGCTGTTGTCAACTTGTAACCGCCAACCTTAGTTTGCTGCTACAACCTGACTAACATCACTAACAACGTTGGAGCGACAAATCGTTTCCCGTTGGGACCAATTTTTAACGTCATAACCCCTAATGTATCAATTGCAAAATTGCTACATCAGACGTTATACGAAACACTCCCTGGCTAGCTCACTCAGGACGTGAATATGGCCTACTCTGGAGCAACACACGCAAACAAGTAAAAAGAAGAAACAATACACAGTTAAATTAACACATGTTTATTAAAATATTAAACAAAAAGGGCAGAAAAATACATGTTTAAATATTATATTGAATTTAAATAAAAATTATTCGACTTCTTGCTACAGTGTTACATTATAGTAAGGAAAAATGCTTGTCACCAAATCCTAGGTTTTATCCTGGTCTTTTCTGCTATGGTTGTTAGCAAGCCATGTTGTTAGTTGTGGATTTTCTTGCCCTGGAGTCAACTCTCCTATCGGAATGATAGTGCCATTCTTAGGCCGGTTGGTCTTCTGGATGTTAATATAATTTGACCCGCACCTGAGAAATGTATCCCGGAGGTTGACTAAAATGAAGAAAAACACACCTTGCTTCAGAAAATGGTGAAACCAAAATGAGAGACCTTGCTTGGGGGATGAATAGGTGACCAATCAAATTTAACAAAATTTTATCATTATTCACCCAAGCAAGTCGAGAAAGAATTCTTATTTTTGTATTTATCAAAAGCAAATAAGTAAAAGTAAGGATATATAATATTTTAAAGCAAATGGTAATTACTTTTTACAACTGAAATATTCTAATATTAATTAAAAAGCTGATTCGGTAAAAATGACAAGATATATTTATTGCAAAGCTAGATAATTTAGAATTTAGAAACATTTCTATACAGAAATGGTAGTTTGTCAAAAGTTAATTATTATTAAAATCAAAAGATATTATTAAGGATTTAAATTTAATATTTAAAACTGTAAAAATATTCGTAAAACTTTTACATACTATATTAAAGAAACTATATATTTCTTATCGCTAGTTTTTTATATAAAATAAAAAAGATAAGAAATATCCACAAAAATATGTACCTACTTACATACGATAATCATAAATAATGAGAATTTTCAAACTTAAAATTATAAAAGATTTTTATACAACAGGTAGAATCAGGAAACCGATGAAATATATTATACTCTTACCTCCTAATTCAGGAGACGACACAACAATTGGTTATTATACTTTTACAGAAGTCATGAAGAAAATCGACATTTTTAGAAATAAAAGCCATTATATCGACTTTTGTATCGAACGGGAAGGGGGAAATGTCAACAAAAAGGAGTCTTTGTCACTAGACTAGCATTAAACTAAACAGAGAATAAAGATGGCACCTCTCGTTCCAAAGTAACAGAAATAGAGATGAAATTAAAATTCATTCTTTAGAAACTTGAGTAAAAGATAAAAATGATGATTATTAAGAAAATAGGAAAGGTAGATACTGAAATATATATATAAAGAAGATAGATTTGGACGCCAACTGGTTTTTATACCAAATACCAGTAAAAATGAAAAGAGAATAATGAATCAATTAAGTAACGACATAATTCTGATACAATCTATATCTGAGAAAATATATAGAAAAATAAGAGATACAATGGAGGATATAGAAGAATATGAATTATGACAGAAGATATGAAAATTGGAGAATAGAATTAACGAAATATATTAACATAAGAAAGAAAGCAGGCAATGTAGCAGTTATAACGCTACACAACATAGGCCTAGAAATAAAGCAAATTAACGATCTCGAACAGTTACAAAATACTTCATACGACAGACAAATGGTGTTTTATTAGGTATGTGTAATTCCACATACTCTGAGATAGCGCGATTTTCATCAAAAAGATTGAATCGATTAGCTAAAGCTTTAAAAGTTTCAGGAGAACGTCCTCATGAAAAGCAAGGTGGAGCTAGGATAAAATCCAAAGATTCAAGTACAGCTCAATCAATGATTGATTTCATAAAATCATTAAAGTGCTGTGCAAGATCTTCCAGACGAAATTCAATCGTCTGGCAGTCCAAAGACAGACGTTTGTTCATTTTGTGATCTAAGCTTTCCTTAATACTAAGTACAAGTATTAATTACATGCACAAGTTAAGAGCTAAGAAATTGTATGACTTGTTTAAAAGAACGGAAGCTAATGTAGTTAAGGTATCTTTTGACATGGAACAAAACCAGCCTCTTCCAAAACTAAGAGTGGGTCAGGTACATCACGACATTTTTTTTGTATAACACCTGTACTTTGTTTTTATACTGCTATCTGGTCACAAATGACCAATTATCAGTTATTTTCTGGCCTAAAATAATAAAGAGCAAATACTTAAGTCTAAAGGTTACTCTATGGGTTACCCTATAGCTTACTATTATTTTATCTCTCAACTAATGCACTACAACTAACATGCAATAACATCGCAGCACTATACTCTGCTCTTTACATTAAACTGTTACACATTTACACTAACTCAAATGGTTTTGTCCTTATGAGTCTCTTCTTTAATTCAGTGTTGTCAAGAAGCTGGATTGCCTCGACATTCATATAACTGACTTGCTGCTGTTCTCTTAATTTCTTCGATCACAGTCTCCATACCCAGCTCCTGGTAAAGGTTGCTGTTACGGATATACCAAGTAGCATTAACAATGTTCCTTAGTACTTTGTTTTGAAATCTATGGATAATATGTAGATTACTTCTTCTTCTTAAAGTGCCATCTCCTCAATGGAGGTTGGCTACTACAATTTTAAAATCTTCTCTATCTTCAGCTGTTCTTATTAGCTGTTCAAAATTTAGCCCTGTCCATTGTCGGATGTTTCTGAGCCACGATAGTCTTTTCCTTCCTAGGAAAAGACTATCCTTTCCTTCCTCTCTTTTCCTCGATTTTTCCTTTCACTATCAGTTGGGCATATTGATACTTATTATTTCTCAGTATGTGGCCTAGGTATGATGTTTTTCTAACTTTTACTGTGTTAAAAAGTTCTCTTTTCTTGCCTATTCTATGCAGCACTTCTTCGTTTGAGGTATGCGATGTCCATGAAATTTTGAGCAACTCTGAGATAGCGCGTATTTCAAAGGCCTCCAATTTATTTACGGTTGATGTTTTTAGGGTCCACGTTTCAACTGCATATAGAAGAGTCGACCAGACGTAGCATTTTGATAAACGTAGTCGAATTTCGAGTTCTATTCGAGAATCACAAATCAGTTTTTTTATTTTTTCGAAAGATTTTCTGGCCTGTTCTATTCGTATAGTATAGTATATGTAGATTACTAGCTTTGGTTAATTTGGTTTAGTTAATTCCCGAATAGATTCACGGTACAGAATGTTAATCCACAATATATATCAAAACGCCACTATAAGAATTCAGCTAGACAGATTTGCAAACTCCATTAATTAGAGTTTGTAGAGGTGTCAGACAAGGCGAATACAATCTCACCCAAACTATTTACTCTGGCGTTGGAAGACATTTTTAAATCTATAGACTGGGACAATAAAGGGATTTGTATAAACGGGAAATATTTAAATCATCTAAGATTCGCCGATGATGTAATCCTGATAGCAATAACTATGGAACAACTAACTCTGAGATAGCGCG
>NW_027314571.1:0-13256 GCF_040954645.1 Diabrotica undecimpunctata | reverse complement strand
ACGCGCTATCTCAGAGTCTATATTATAACGTAAACTTTCTAAATAAACATTATTATTATTACATAAATTTTAAATTTTAAACACCCTTAAATATTTAGGAAGTCTCTCCGCCTATGATCGAAATTTTCTAGTTAGGAACGAGAGGTAGACAATTATTTTCCGATGCTGATAATATAGATCGAGGGAATATGAGTTTTTAATCAACCTTCGATTACTGTTTTCAAAGGAAGGCAAAGACCATTTTGCAATGTGATTTTAGAAATCAAAAGCAAAAAGAGCAGACACATGAACCGACTATGAATGAGTCATATAGGTTCAGCGAATTCAGCGAAAAATAACTATTAGAAATGTTTAGAATACATTTTGAAAATATTACGTTTTTGGCAAAAAACTCATACAGCAATATAAATAGAAGTGGTACAACTTGGATTTTGGAAAATGTGTTTAAAACTCTAAAATTTTAAGTAAAGTATAAAGCATACAACTTAATGAGTCTTATTACTAATTCTAACTGACCAACTTGAGACAAACAGTTCTCCCCTCATCAACCTATTTCGTTAAAGACTATAAAGTGTAAATGCATACCAAAAATAGATCACTTGAGAAAGGTACTCTGCCCAAACATCTGTAGTGATAAGATTTTATAAAACATTTTGTCGAAGTTTTAAAAACAAAGTTTTCAGTGTTTTATTGTTACATATCTATTTGTTTTACCTTTTCGTTTCAGTGTTATGTATAGCTCCGACACAATAAATAAATATGTTGTAAAATTCTTAATACGTTGTAGAAATTTTTAATATGTGAATACATTGTAGAATTAAAAACTACATGAATAAAAGGTTAAAAACTTTTAGGTATTTAGCGTTAAAATTATCGATAGCGCCATCGAGTGTCCTTTAGCCATCAAGAAATTTTATTAAAACATCCCGGAAGCAATTCCAAAGGATTCAGCACAATCTCATTTTCTGACTTCTGTGACAGCTGAAGCAGTCCTTTGCATTGTTATAGCTCAAGTTTGCCACTTGGTGACAGATGGTGGTTAGTCTCGCTCGTTATGCTGATATACAAGTATTGTTATACCCGGAATATGCATGTATCTCCGTATTATTTCGAATGGATCAATAAACTTACAAACTTTTGAATTTATTTATGGAGAATGTTAGCAACAACTGTGCTTTATTGGAGAAGACGTTGCTAAATCCGACGCGGCGCGTCTCTACAACGATTCGCGAACCGAACGGAGACGCCCCGCGATGAAAGTTTGGACAGAAGTCATTTCCATTTTTGGAGTGTGCATCTTAGTCTAGAACAGTGGTGGACACACTTTTTGGGACAAAAATTTATAACAAATTTATGAACTACATTATAAAAATTTGGGAAAAGATATTTCTATCTGTATCTGTAATACCTAAGTCATGTTATTTTTTTTTTATTTTTTTTTATTTAAATTGTCTTGGTAACTATTGGTCATAGACACTGTTAGAAAAAATAACATTTAATACACTCGCGATCATAAAATCTGGGTCACCTTAAAAATTTCAAGTTTTTGAAATATTTTTGCCTCTCATGCAGTAATAACCTTTTTTTTTGGCTAACGTATTTTTTATTTGTCATCAATGTTTGTTTTAAAAGAAAAAAAAAACGGTTTTTTATTGTTTTTATTGAAAAAGCAGAAAACAAACCAAATTGTTGATAAAACAGGCATACGAAAAAATGGAAAATACAGATCGTGGTAAAATATCAATATCATGAAATAAGTGAAATTTCAATGACTAATATCGTGTATTGCCTCCACTTGCTCTAATGACCTCTTGCAGACGACGGGGCTTACTCTCAATTTTACCTCTCAATACTCTCACTAACAGATCCTAAAACTCCTGTCCGTTGTTAGGAGGAGATGTTAGGTGTTAAATACGCTTTTTCAAATCATCCCAGATATGTTCGATGGGATTCAGGTCCGGAGATCTAGCTGGCCAGGGTAACCTCGTAATTCCAACCTCGTCCAAGTATTGCATACTGATCGTGGCAACGTGAGTTCGCGCGTTGTTCTGCATAAAAACGACGTTTTCTCCAAGCCTTGTCATGGTATGCATAACATGTTCTTCCAGAATCTTCGTAATGTCCCTTCGTGCAGTTAAGGACCCATTTTCGATGAAGGGTAATTCTGTGCGGAAGTCGAAAGATACACCTCACCAAGCCATGACCGAGCCCCCACCAAATGGCATTCTTGGAGCAATGCAAGCTTGTGAAAATCATTTACCGGTTCTCCTCCAAACTCTTACACGTCCATCGGATCCAGTTAGGCAGACACGGGATTCATCTGAATATAACTCTTTGCTCCAATCGTTAATTTCCAAATGCCCATATTGTCGAGCAAAAGTTAGTCGTGCAACTCGATACGCCAGGCGAAGTGGCGGTCCTGTAGCCATTACCCGAGAAGATAGTCCAAAAGAACTAAATCTTCTCCTGACTGTTGCAACGCTAACATTGCGATTTCGTACTTCCTGTAGACGATTTCGATGCATAGTCGCAGTTGAGGTCCAGTTTCGTAAAGCCTGAAACACAAGAAAACGGTCATCTCGTACCGTGGTCATTCTTCTTCGTCCAGAGCCAGGTCGTCTGGATAGCAAACCCTTCTCCTGAAAGCGTTGAAGCACTCGTTGAACCTTAAAAATTCTTACGCCAACAGTTCTTGTGAGTTGCCGTTGAGTGTGACCGTATTTCACAAGCGCAACAATTTCTGCCGTTTCAACAACAATCAAGGGTATTTTTGGCAAAAAATAAACAATAATAAACACTAATAATGACACTAATAAACACTAATGGTGGCAATAATAAACGTTTTGTTTGTTGCGTTTAAACAGAAAGTCGAAGCACAAATGAGACATTTAAAACAAGTGGCAGTTACAGATACCGTTCATTTTGGGTAGTGTGCGCTTTCCCGCGAAATCGGCACTATTGAAATTCTTTGTTGCAAAGGAAACCGCTAAGCCGACAACAATTCCCAGAAACATGCATTAGTTTGTATTTGTGTTAATAATTATTTACGATAAAGCTCGTTAAAAATGAAATATCGGTGATTTTCAAGGTGAACCGAATTTTATAATGGCGAGTGTATATTTACATATAAATATATATACTTTATAGAATCCAAACTATATTTTGGAGAGCATTTGATACATACATGACTTTTTTTATTTTCTTTTATAAATTAATTTTATACAGTATACGTTAGAGGGTCACTCCCGTATATTGTTTGCAATCACATTTTCTGAAGCTAGTCAGTTCTAAAAGTTACTTCACCAAAAATGTCGAAAGGTACACCAAAACAATTTCATTGCCATTTTTACGACATTTATACACGTACTGCAATAAATGTTGTAACGTAAATTATCTTCCTACTGTACGTATATAACACATGTTAGTAATGCACGAGAGAAAAATATACCGAACTAAATTGAAAAATACAGACATCTAAGTGCTGTAGTCAACCATTGAGAATATATGTAACGTGTAAAAGCAGGATTTATAAAATATTTAATAAAATCTACGCGCGAGTCTTGAAGTTTTCGCCTTAGACTTTTTCAAAGCTTTTACCGTCGAAATCAAACATGAACGAGTACATCTGAATTGTCGAAGTCACTTTTGTTGTTTTACGTTAGGATGAGAAACAATCCAAGACGAATCTGCATTTTCTCATTCTTTACACTAGCATATTTTTTTAACAATTTAAATCTTGTTTGGAAAAATAAAAAAAAAACTGCAAGAATTATTCGTTAGAAAAAGTCTCTATTGTCTAAGTATATTTAATTGTCTTTTTTATGAAATAGCCAACTTAATATTGATTTTGTCCACTTTTATCTGTAATAAGTTAACTTTCTTTCAAAAAATACTTTCACAATGGTTATATTCAAGGCTGTTGCTAATTTTGACATATTTTATGATCTCCAGTATTGTTCTGAAGCTATTTTTCTGTAGAATCTTATTGTTTACACAATATGTACAGTTTATTTTGACGTTTCTGAAACCTGAAGACAGTTTATGAGATATTTAACACGATGACCACTCATGTAGGCCTGATAAAATTTTCCTGATATATTACTATCCAGAGTTCGACATAATAATAAACAAATTCTTGGGATGATTATCTACTTTTCTCTTCCTTGAGAACCAAATGCAAAGAACTAAGCAGGTCATGTCATGAAATTTATATAAGTCAAACTGAATTTAGAATTAGTTCAAACGTAAAGCACTTTTGGAATTTTGTTAACAGCAAACGCAAAAATAATGGTCTACCAAACACAATGTTTTTTGGAAACACAATGCTTAATAATGGTGCGGATATTGTTAATAGCTTTGCGCAATGCTTTCAAAATATTTACAGAGCAAATGATGATGATTTAATACAGCCCATCTTAGAGTATGAGAAAACAGTGAGTCTAAAGTCTTGTAATGTATCTATTGAAATCATATTTGAAAAATTAGCCAATTTAGACATTTATAAGGGCTCTGGGCCAGATGGAATTTTACCCATACTATTAAAAAAATGTAGATGTACTTTAACCCATCCCTTATATTTTCTGTTTTCTCATTCACTTGATTCAGGTATTTGTCCAAGTTTGTGGAAATCTAGTTTTATTGTTCCTATTCATAAATCAGGTGACAGGAGTAACATAGCTAACTACAGACCAATAAGCATTCTTTCTTCTATTCCTAAAATACTAGAGAGTATAATATGTGACTCTATTAAAACACCTTTATGCAATGTACTAATTGAAGAGCAACATGGTTTTCTTTCAGGTAGATCAACTTCGACAAATCTTTTACTTTTCACGCAATACATATCTGATGCTTTGGAAAGGAGACTACAGGTGGATGCTATTTATACAGATTTCTCCAAAGCATTTGACACTGTGAATCATAAATCGTTGTGTATATATATACAAGGATTTCCACAGTTTTCACTGTATTCCTTCACTCAACCGTTTTCTCCAATTTTTCCTGTTTAGCCAGTCCCCTTCCGGTAGGTTTCTTCTACTCATTGCTTCGTCCACCTCATCTCTGAAAGATCTTCGGGGTCTGCCTCTCTTTCTTCTTCCTATCGTTGTGTAAATTGTTGTGTAACAAGCTTAAAACTATTGGATTTACAGGCAATCTTTATAACTGGTTATGTAGTTACCTAACTAGCAGAATACAACTTGTTAAAATTAAACACTTTCAATCTAGTGAGATCTCCGTAACATCTGGTGTTCCACAAGGAAGCCACTTAGGGCCTTTCCTTTTTAATATATTTGTTAATGACATTAAATCTCAAATTAACTCTAAATTTTTGCTATTTGCTGATGATTTAAAACTCTATAGAATTGTAGAAGACGTCTCAGATTGTGAAAAACTCCAAATTGATATTAACAAAATTATGGCATGGTGCAATTGGAACCAAATGAGCATTAATGTTGGAAAATGTCACTTTATTAGTTTCTGTAGAAGAATTAACAACCTCTCTTATAATTACAAATTAGCTGAAAAACCACTGAAGGCTGTCTCAACTGTAAGAGATCTAGGTGTTCAATTAGATTCCAAATTAAATTTTTGCGCTCATTTTGATTATGTGAATAACCAGGCATTTAAAATGTTAGGCTTCATTATTAGAACCTCTAGATGTTTGCATAACATTAATTCCATCAGACTGATTTACATTTCCCTAGTAAGATCTGTTCTTGAGTATTGCTCAGTCGTTTGGTCACCCACTTATGAAGTCCATATAGACAAGCTTGAAAAAGTAAAAAATAAATATTAGGTACTTAAGTTTTAAATTACACAAACCTTTAAGCGACCATTCTTACTCAGAAATTAGAAATACATTAAACCTTCCTAGGCTATCTTCCAGACGGATGTATGGTGATGTTTTGTTTCTTCATAAACTACTGAATTCAAAAATTAATTGCAATGATCTACTGTCTCTAATTGACTTTAATGTTCCCTCTAGAGTTACTAGAACATCTTATAATTTTGCAATTAAATTTCATCGCTCTAACTTTGGTAGGCATTCTCCACTGAGTATAATCGTTCTAAATGGAAATAGAATAGACTTTGATTTGTTGCTGTGCGCTTCGGAAAATGTCTGTAGAATGTGTTTAAAAAAAATTTTTGTAATTTTATGTGATTTATATTTGCTATGTGCTTTATATAATTTTATTATTTGTTTTTTTTTCTATATAGCTGCATCGCCAATTCTTTTCATACATATTTACTATATCTTTATAATTATTGTATCACTAGATAATACTTGTAATACTTTGTGTATATATTAAATTGGGTGGTATCCCGTTAATAAATAAATAAATAAATAATAAACCTGAAAAAAAAACGTAAGAAATATTCTTCAAGTTTTGTGTAGTTTTTATAATATTTCTAGCTGCTGTTCGTTTTGACAATGCAGGTATTTTGTTTAACCACTTGTGCCTGTTTTCACCTTTTAGAGCCTTTCCTGGATTTAAAATAAACTGAGAAACAGTGGCGTTTTCACCCGATGTTCCATGTACTTCTTCTGTATATTTTTCGCTTTTCCACCAATATTGCTTTTATATCTAGATCCATTAGGTTACAGTGGATGGCTGAAAAATTTCTGAATTTTTACTATTTTTAAAGTCATCTTCTTTATCTAAATCATCCGATTCAAGCTCCAAAACATTTTCTTCTTACTCCCAGTCACTTCCACTATCTTCAAACATTCACTGCTCACTATCTTCACAATTCATTATACGCTGTATTTCATCGTTTATTTCATTTGATGTTAAAGGTTTCCTTGATTACATAGTGCTACAATTAAATACAATAATATTTGCTACAAATATAAAAAATAATTAGATAATGACTTACCAAAAACATCACCGCCGTCCAAATAAACTCAAGAGAAAAAACTCACATATAAAGTGGACTTTCGTAAAATTGACGACGTGCCCTCAAAAAATCTAATACATAATTACAGTAGTAACGAAACACACCCGCCACCTGTTAAATTAAGACTAAAGAAACAACTACTCTGAGATAGCGCGTATAAAATACATAAACACCCAAACTTTCCTTGTTAAGACTTAGATTTTAACACACTAATCAACCCAATACAGACTTTAAATTGTAATATTAAGAAAAATGAATCATCAACCAAACAAAAATATCAATAATCACACAAAAATACAATAGGGATTTCTCCTTTGTATATACAGACGCCTAAAAAAATAAGGGTAGAATAGGATTTGGAATCAATATTCCCAACATTAACTTCAAGTTTTCTTCTAGGCTTCCTGGTGAGATCTGTAACAAAATCTTAAAATATAGCAATTTACCAAGCAATTAAAATTTTAATATCTAAAGACATCAAGAAGACTGTTGTCTTCCCTGATTCTCTAAACGCTATAACTAAAATTAAAAATCCTATAATCTCAGCCTCTGATGAGTCAATCTCCCTCAAAACAAAAAATCTAATCTCATGGATTCCAGGTCATTCTGATATTCCTGGTAATGTAGAAGATGACTTACTAGCCAAAATAGGAAAAAACTTGAATATTCCCTTAGCTATGTTATTAGATTCCCAATATATTCTAAACACCATAAAGGACTAAATTATTGATAAATTTAAAATCAATTGGGGAGCAATACTGCGGAAGAAAAACTACCAATATAAGAGAATCCAAACCTCTTTCTCCTTTAAGGTATGGTTCTCAACCCTAACATTTAAAAACAAAAGACATATCACCACAATAATAGGAATGAGAACAGACAACTGCTTAACTAAACAACATCTTTTAAAATTAAAATAATAGACAGTCCGGCATGTGAATGCGAAGCAGTGAAAGAACTCTGAGATAGCGCGTTTGAATGCCCTATTAATGTTATTCCTAACATGGATTTATATTCAATTTTTATTTAAATGAAATTCCAAACACCAATCTCAATAGACACAATCTTAATATCCCCTACTTAAAAGTCAGTCAGTGAAATATTACAGTTTCTTGACAATAATAAAATTAATTTGTAATTTACGATGATCAACTTTAATTCAATGTTTTTGCCTTTCAGTTTCTTTTTTGTGGCGTCCTGTTTATTGTGTAGTATGTAACCCTTTCATTACCATTTGTTTACAATATGTGTTTATAACTACCTAACCTCAAATTTAAAAATTCAGAAAAAACTACTACCGTCTTACGCAAATGTCAGCGGCCCTGATATGGTTTAGAACCATGGTACAATGAATACACAATGTATGATACATAATGTTCCAAAATTGGTTCGCTTTCGCGCATGACGTAGTCAGGATCGCTTATTCCCGCAACATTTGAATGTAGTTGTATAGGAAAGACTTTTAATTTTAAGTTTTTTTTTATATAATTTGGCTAATTTAATTATAGTAATTATAAAGAGATGATAAAATTATGTTATTATAATATTTATCCTTTATAAAACATAGATATCCTTTATAAGACAAGTTTTAATTATCTTTTATACACGTAGGTACAGGTTAATTAACTTATACTCCAGAGTTCGATATTTCAGATGTTTAAAAAGATACAGAAAAGTGGTAATGGAGGTACACAAAATTTGTACGTATATATACCTACTGAACTAAACACAAAATCAAAATAAATAATGACAAAGTCAACTTTATTTATATCGAATGAGCTAGCTGGCCATCGAATATGAGTGTAGTGAGGGCACACAATATTGCACAACATTTAAAAGGACTTCTTTTGTAATATTCACACATAAAATTATCTTGGTATTGTTTATAATAATGATAACATTGTATATTTTAATAATGATAACATGATTTAACAAAGAAAAATATGTTATTTTGGAAGATGCTAAATTGATTTCCTCCGAAACAGTTCTTATTGCAAATTGCATAGCAGGCTGAGGCTAATTTCTTACTTAACAAATCGATATGAAAAAACCATTTAAGGTTTCCTGACTAATAATTAATAAAAATAAAGATTTAGACTTACGTCGTTGACCTAGAAGTAGTAAGAAGCTGCTCAATATACTTTTTGGACTCTCAGTGTTCGCCTCCTTGTACGCGTTTCTTTTGGTTGGTTAAAAGGGTAGCCGATGTTGATTTAGGCAAATAAAGACTAGGTACTGCCTCAGGTTTGAGTTTTAGACCCTTTTTAGAAACGTAATTTAAAAGTTCCTGTTGTAGATTTCTTTGGTAATCTTCAGTTTTAAAATATGTATAACAAATTCTTGCAGTATTAAAATTAAAATTATCCTATCTACAACAAGATATAATCCACAGTTTTCTGGTCACGCTATCTTTAGGAAATGTATGAAACCTAAAGATTTTATCTTCATTGTCACTATTGCAACAAGCAATTGCACAGCGTACTTTGAAAAAGGTACAAAATAGATATACAATGCCAGATATACAATGGCAAATAAAAACTTTCAGTTTTACAAAAAAATACTATACAGTGTAAATAAATAGTAACTAGACACCATTTGTATAAAGACACATATATAAGCATATATCTAAATTATTTTTCAATTATAAAATAGATGACTCAGTCAGTATTGAGATACTTTAAAATATATTTATTATCCCATAACTTGCAATTTGCAATAGTCACCATTGATAACCGATATTATTGTTGAACTTTTGTTTTTATACAAGCTTTCTGTCTTACCGGTGTAAAGTCGTCTGAAGTCGATATTTATTGTGTTTTGCGTTTGAACTAATTCGTGTCTACTCTGAGATAGCGCGTATTATATTGTTTGATAAGTAAATTTTGCATATAATAATCGGTAGGTTATAGTAATGTGTATATTTTTTATTTTACTAAATTTCATTATAAATCATCTAAAATACCATATTGAATTGTAAAACAGATTTTTCTTTATTGTACTCTATTTTGTTTTTATATCAGTAAAACTGCTTGGAAGTGAGTGACAGTGAATCAGAATAAGTAAATCTACTACTATTTACCTATTCACAGTATTTCCTCTGCAGAAAATTTTTAAATTTTAAGGGATTTGCATACAAAAAGAGTACTTATATTATTAGTATATGTATGAAAACAAAAATAAATATTTTGCCTGAATCTCTAGGAGAAGTAAAGGTTTTACGCTACTGAAAATATATTTTTTATTCAATTATAACCAAAACAAAACATTTAAAAAAAAATTAGATCACTTTTTAACCATAATTTCAAAATTAATGTGTAAGTTGTAATAATGGGTTCGAGGTGGTTCAGGCGATCTTAACTACGTCACACTCCTGGGCCAGCTGTCAAATGTCATGCGCAATATCATACCTTGTGTATTCATTGTACCATGGTTTAGAACTAGATTACATCACGGTCGCCAACAAATAGTGCTAGCGAATCGCCTCGCAGCGAAGCCATAAAAAACAGAAGTAGAAGAACTACTATACTACTAAGTAGTGTATGGGCATAGCTCACGCGATTGCAATCGAACTGCGAGGAAAACTGAGGAGTGTCGTCAAATTTACGATAGTCGGTCCACCTTTCTAGAGTTAATTTGGTATGAGGTCTGTTTGTTATTAGGTCTTTCATTTTCTCCTCATATTGAATTTTGTCCATTATTACAATTGCATTGTCTTTATCTGCTGGTAGGATAATTGTAGAGTAATTATTTTTTCTTACAGCTTTTAGCCGTCTTTGCTTATGTTTTGTTTAATTTTATTAGACTTTTCCAATTAAGTTTTACCTATAATCTTCTTTTTCAAGGGATGTCAATTAGGATATTTTCTCCAGTATTCATTTTAGTAGTTTAAAAATGATTAAATAATTGTTTAATCAGCCTGGTCTGAATGGTAATCATAAACTTATATCAAACACTTTTATATAAGATGACCCTCTTTGTCCTCGTTTGTAGAATATTAATTATTTTAAAATAGAACAACTACTTTACATTGTATTTTACATTAGCTGATAAAAAATCAGCAAAAACTCAATAGCAGATCTTGTACGACGTGATTTTATCAGCGACAACAAGTGAATAAAACACAGAAGCGTAGAAACGGTGGCAACATTCGCGGTAATAACAGGAAAAAGTTTTAAAATTATGCGGTAATAAAATATAAGGATTCAGCGGATCGAAATAGCACCGACCGACACCGGCACCGGCATATCGGTGCGGTGGTTGGTAACGTGGAGAAACATCAAAAATTCCAAAGCCCCGAAGGTGTAAGGATATTTTTCGTTCGCGATTTGGTCTCGCCAGGCAGGCACACGTAAATGAAGCCAAAAGTGAACTTTTGAGACCCAACGGAACATAAAGTCGTTTGATATCGACATTTTACAAAGTTAATATTCCTTATACCAACCAGCCGCCTTGATGTTGAGCTTTCGGGATTTTCTCACTGAAAATATAGCTGTCTTTTTGCAGATCCGGACTTACTTCTTTTTTTATTATCTACTAAGCTTTCTAATTTCTTTGTACCAAATCAAAATACTTCGATGTTGGCGATTACCATGGACATGGCTTCACTTAATCTGGACTGTTTCTAAGCTAAGAAAATTATATTCTTCGTACATCTCGTTGATCTTTAATTTTTCTTTACAAATCAACTACAGCATTTTATATCTACGTTATTTCAATATATACCCTTAATAAGATACTTCTAGAGATTTAACAGTCACTAATAACTCTCTGAAAGGGCCAGATCCGTGTTCTTTTGAATGAAAAAAGTATTATGTGGGCGCAGTATTATTAATAACATAAAAAAGACTCGCCAAATGTTACATCTTTTAGACATTGTTGTATGAAGTTGAAAGCTGGATACTCACTAATATCTGTTAAATAAACTTCAAGCTTTCAAAATGTAAGTGTATCGAAGGTTGCAGCGCATAAGCTGGGTTAAAAGTAGGACAAATGAAGAGGTATTACAGCGTCTAAAAAAGCAACCGCTCGTAATAGTGAAAATCACACTAACTTAAATATATCTCAAACAATAACACATATTAAACAGTAAAAAATTTATGACAAAGTCACAGTAGACAGTTTAGTGGATGTTTTGAAATTAGTTATACATGAGCAGTAAAAGCAATACTTCAATAATTTCAGTCAGAACTTGAAATATAAACAGATTAGATAGCTTCTTTTGCATTCTAAAAATTTGAAGTGCGTTTGTTGAATTACCCTATATGATTAATCCATAATTTTGGATGAGAGTAGAATAAAGAAAAATGTAATTTTTAATGTTTTAATGTTGACAACCCTTGCTAGTTGACTAATAACAAATAATGAACTTATAACTTTTTCTTTAGTTGCGAGATATGAGCTTTGTTATTTGGATCATTATGTAAATTTTTTGTAGATATAACCAAATTTTGCGTTTTATCATAGTTAAGTTTTAATTTGTTTGCAGCAAACCATGTGCTACATCTAGTAGAAAATTCCACATAAGACATTTTTAAATCATCCTTATTTTTTTTTTGATATAACGTATGTCGTATCATCTGCGATTTGTACGAATTTGTACGGAGATATGAATTTAGTCAAATCGTTGACATAAATAATAAAAAAAAGAGGTCCTAAGATCGAACCTTGTGGGACTCCATGTTTTACGGATAGAAAATCGGAGAGATGACCTTTAGACACTACTGTCTGGTGTCTGCCACATAGATCAGAAGTTTTAAGCTTATAAGGGATACCTCTTAGAGTAAGATCCCAGAGCGATCAGACATAACTTATTTTCACACAGATGAAACCTTAGAGTCTGAGTAGCGTCTCGTGTGCTTTGAATACCTGCGTATTTATGAAACTTGCTGAGTGACACCTGGGCAGGTACCAGGTGAGAAAGGTAACTAAAAATAAGAGCTACTTAACTTAAATTTACATAACTGATTTTTATACATATTTTGTAGAATATTATTTTGAAAATACTGTAATATACGTGCTCATACTTCTGGTTAACTAATTTTTGTGTTTGGTCATTTTAATTTGTCTGACTGATTAAATATAAAAATATAACTTTATTATAGTTCCATTAATAACATATTTAAAAATCAGACAAGTAAAAGTAAGTAAAGTTCATTTAATTTTAGTGGAGCTTTAAAGCGTCTGGCAAAAGTTCTGGTCCATGACAAATGTCTGACACTTATTACAGTATTTTCAAAATAATATTCTACAAAATACGTATAAAAATCAGTTATGTAAATTTAAGTTAAATAGCTCTTATTTTTAGTTACCTTTCTCACCTGGTACCTGCCCAGGTGTCACTACTCTGAGATAGCGCG
>NW_027314570.1:0-13263 GCF_040954645.1 Diabrotica undecimpunctata | reverse complement strand
ACGCGCTATCTCAGAGTCTATTAAAGGCAAGATCAAGAGAACTTATTGGAGAAACATAAGGCGATCCAAATATACAGCAATAATCAAAACCGTATTATGGAAGACCTGGGAGAAAATTTAAAGGTCTATAATCTTCTTTTCTTCTTCTTATAGTGCCGTGCACCTATAGTGCGTTGGCGAATTATCTTAAGGCCAGATTATCTGTCTTTAGCGGCATGCAAACAATCGCTAGTGTTATTTATGCCTGTCCAGTTCTTTATGTTCCGTAGCCACGACATTTGTTTGCGACCTACTCCTCTCTTGCCTTCAATCTTTCCCTGGATGATTAGTTGAGGGATTGCGTATTTTTTTCCTCTCAGAATATGGTCGAGGTATCCAATGTTTCGTACCTTGATCAAATTAAGTAGTTCTCTCTCAGTATTTGCCTTTCTTAAGACTTCCTCGTTTCTAACCTTATCTGTCCATGGTATGCGGAACATTCTTCGCAACGTCCACATTTTGAAGGCCTCCAACGTATTAATGGAAGGTACTCTTAAGGTCCATGTTTCCATGCCGTATAACAATATGGACCATACATAGCATTTAACCATCCTGTAGCGGAGATTGAAGGAGAGATTGCGGTTACATAGTAGCGGTTTAAATTTGATATAAGCTTGTCTTGCTTGTTCGGTACGACATTTTATTTCTTGTTCAGCATTGACCCATTGGTCATTCATCATCATTCCCAAGTATTTAAATGTTTTCTCTTGATCGATTGGAGCATTATCTACTTGCAGTTATTGCCAGTTATTGCAGTTATTTTTTCCTATTGCCATGCATTTAGTTTTTCCAGCATTTATCTTCAAGCCATATATTTTTCCTACGATGTTTATTTTATTTTATTATTCACACTCAGAGCCTTCCAGTGCCTCTGCAAAAATGTTCTCCACATAGAGATTGAAGAGCATAGGAGACAAAATACACCCCTGTCACACCCCACTTAAAATTTCAAATTCTTCTGTATTGGTTGTTTTGTTCAGTCTCACTCGTGCTTTTTGATTCCAATAGAGATTCTGGATAACTCTTGTATCTTTTTCGTCAATGTTAGCGTTGTGTAGCATTTTTATCATTGCGTCATGTTTTACGGTGTCAAATGCTTTTTCATAATCGAGGAATGTTATGACTATATCCTTTCGTTGATCCATGCAGTTTTGTACAAGCGTTTTCAAACAGAAAGCTGCTTCACGTGTACCCAGTCCGCTCTTGAAACCAAATTGTGTCTCACCACTTAGATCTTCTAGCTTATACAAGAAATAAACATTCTTGTGTAAAGGATGCGAAGAAACGTCTTAAGCAAATGGCTCATTAAACATATCAGTCTGTGGTCTTTGCATTTTGTCCCTCTTTGTGATTTAGGGATCATCATAAAGGTTAAATAAAGCCAATCCGTTGGAATGTGGCCGGTGTTATATAAGGCATCGAAAATTGTTACCAGCATGTCGATGTTATCATCTTCCAACATTTTTATGGCTTCCGTAGTAATTCCATCCGGTCCAGGGGCCTTGCCTAGTTTTGCTACTTTTATAGCGTACTCCACCTTGGCGCGAATAATGAGACGGCCGGATAAACTTTCCGTGGGTAAGTTAGTAGTTGTCAGATTCGGTTTTTTATCCGCAAAGAGGGACGAAGCATAGTTTGCCCAGATTTTAGCTAGTTCATCCTGGGTATGAACGTAGTTTCCTTGATCGTTCTTCATGCAAGTCTCATGGTGTTTCTTGTATATACTCGAAATTTCTTTGACCTTTTTATGTAGTCCAAAGCTGTCTCCCTTTTCTTGTAGTGATTCCAATTCTTCACAACGTTCTTTCATCTAGCTTTCCTTTGCGTTTTTAATTCTTGCCCTTATCGTACGTTGCATTTCCTTGTATTCCTGTTGATTCTGATGTATTTTGTACTGTCTGCGTTGCTCCATTAGATCAAGTATCTCTTCCGTCATCCACTCGTTTTTGTGATTTCTTTTTATTTTACTTGCGACTACTTCGTCAGCATCGACTATAGCTATTTTTATTTTCTCACAGGTTTCCTCTAAGCAATTTCCTTGTGTTTCTCAAGTTCTCGTTGATGAGCTTACTGTATGTAGATCTAAGCTCTCCATCTCTCATTAATTCTATAGTGTTTATGTATTTTTTATTAGATGGCTTTTTAACCTTTGCCAATCGAAGCCTTACATTCGCGATTAGAGGGTTGTGGTCAGACGAAATGTCCGCACCCGGGTAAGCGGCCACTCTTTTTATATAGTTGCGGAATGACTTCTCTGTGTGGTATTAGGAGATAAACCAAGGCTTGCGTATTACAGGAGCGCATTCCTGTAGTAAATCTGTCACGAGTATATAGCAATAGACTCTAGAAGTATAGAAGTATCTACCCGAAGTCAATAGCGGGTAGAAGTATCTACCCGCTACCCTCAATAAAATATATGAATAACTATATTCAATGTGAATAAACCACAATTTAAATTAAAACTACGTTATATTTAACGTTTTGATGTCCATTTTTGAAATTGTTCTCAAAAGATTAAGACTAAAAAAAATCAAATAATATTTGAGTTTATTTCTATTAAATATAGTAGTTAATTCAAAAATAGTCTCCTAAGAACATAATTTTAGAATCATAATAATAAAATATAGTAAACTTTAAAATATGATTTTTATCTTTGAGTCTAAACATTAAAAAAACATTTGATAATTAAATTAACATTAAAGAGATTTTTCAATCGATACGAAAAGATCATCCTCCAGTAACGCCTCTGGGAAGAGCCGATCCGGATGATAAACGTTTCTACCCTTTTCAAACGTCAGAAAACGGAATTGTTTCTTATATTATCAATAATTAAATTAGTACACGCTGTGGTCGCCACACAGCAAGCCATGGAGAATTAGGAATTTGAAGAGAAAAATCAGGGGTGGCGCGGCCTTCGACCAAGGACGACAGCGAAAGCTATTATGAGGTATATTTTTTGCTCATTTTGTGATAAATACGTGGTTAGATTATAATTTAATTATATATTCCTTTTATTTTTAATAGAATAGAAGGAATTTTTCTTTCCATTTTACGGTTTTGTAGTAAACAAAAGGTTTTGTAGATTGTAGAGGCGAAGAGATGGTTTAGCCTCGTATATATTTCCACAATATGACCTTTGAAAGTTCTTAGGTATTTGTGTGTATCCTAGATCTATGTTTCTGATATTTGAATAGGTTTTATCGCCTGCTGTCGAGTTAAAGCTTCAAAAGGTTCCTTTTTTACCTCATTGCTCATTCTCACTTATATATATCTCACTTATATATATATATATATATATATATATATATATATATATATATATATATATATATATATATATGTATATATATAAAACAACGTTTATTAGGGCTACAGTCAGAAGGTTGGCTGAGATGTTAGAAAAACACTCTTTTGACTTTTTGTCTAGCTTTCGGAATTGTTTTATTCCTTTTTCAAGACATAGTCGTTGAGATTATTTACAATAAACTTTTCAACTCTAATTGAAACATTAATAACACAAAATATATAAAATATAATAATGGACAAAATACATTCTAAAAATTTTTGGTAAGGAAAGTAAAACTTAGTTTATTTCATGACATCTTTTGATGGTGTGTTTTAACTCTTTTAACTCTGAGAGAGTTAGCATTTTCGGACTAGGTGAATTGGGCTAAATTGTCTTAAAATTATCTGAGGAATCTCCGCTCTTCGGCTGTCAGGAGAGTTTCTGGACTCCTGTATTGTTTCTACACACGTCTAAATAATAACTTGGGAAGCGTTACGGGTAGCTTGGGATAGACTACCCTGTACCAAGATATCTTGAAAGCGTTCTTTGGGTAATGGACCGTTAGGTAGGATCTTCTCTACTCTTGGAGGTATGGGTTCTTGGGAGGTATATGTCTCAACAAAGCTGCGTTTATTAATTTTCGATTTTGCTGGCTGGCTTTTCAATAATTTCACTTTATCTGTGTAAGTTTGGTCCATAGAGGGATTTAATTCTGTAGTTTCTAGATAACTAGATAAATAAGGCTACTTAATTTATTTCTGGTTTATTTCTGTCCAACATGAAGCTAGATAGAGCTAGCTAGCTATATTGGTAGATGATATCTCTAGTGAAAGTCCGATTATTTTTTTTTTTTCTAAATGTGTTTCATTTTTATTAGTTTGTTCATTTCTTTTATTTGCTCTCTGACGAATATTCATAATTCTTTTTGTGTTCTGTAGAAGTCGTGTTCTGCCTGTTTTAGGAAGCTCTGGTAAAAAGGTTTTCTTTTTTGATATCTGTTGCAGCGTTAATTATGTTATTTTTGATTTTTTTCTCAGCTTTCCTCGATGTTATCGTTTTCTAATATATCATTCTCAGCATTTGTCTCTGATATTCTTTTTTTGTGTAAGGTATTCCGTGGATTCCGTATTTAGTCCTTCGACTCCGATTATTGTTTGTGTTGGCATTGAAGATTAGGTGTTAAATATTTCATGATGATTCTTATTTTACATAATACTAGACGATGGTTGCTACCTACATCTGCTGAGTTGAGGCATCTTACGTCGATTATTTTTGATGCATGTATGTATATATCTGTTGGTTATAACGTAATAAATTATAGATCTTTGCCCACGGGTGTTATGGAATGTATATTTGTGTTGGTCTTTGTGTTTATTTTAATTTTATTATTATTTACTCTGAGATAGCGCGTAGTACACAACTTAATTATTCACAAAACTTGTAAATAAAATGGTTATATTTTAAAACATTGAAATTGGAGCAATTCCATCGTTCTCTAAATGGAACAAGATAAGTAGGTGTCCTTCTTTGTTTATTTTAGTGGTAAACCTAGTTCATTTAGTGAGTTTTGAAGCTATTGGAAATATTTGTCTGTTTGGAACCACATAATTTTAAAATGTTTGCTTAAAATTCAAAAGGGAAAAGGCCAGAGATCACTTTGTATCAAAATTATATTTAGAAGGCTATCGGATTTTTTTTGAACCTATTCTCTATCCTTCCATTGTTGGATGTAGGTCTTCCCCAGTTCTCTCCATCTTTCTCTATCTTGAGCTGTTCTCTGCCATGTGGGACCTCCTTGTTTCCTGATGTCATCTTTCCACCTCATCTGTGGTCTGCTTCTTGATCTCTTTGCATTGTATGGACGCCACTTTCCGATGGCATTGTTCCATCGTCCGTCTTGGAGACGTTCATTGTGTCCAGCCCATTTCCATTTCAGTTTTGCTGCTTGTTCTATCGCGTCTACTGTCTTTGTTCTGGTTTTGATCCACTGGTTACGTTTTCTATCTTTAAGTGATATACCCAACATTTTCCCTTTGTGCCTTCCTTATCCTATCCAAATTGGCCTGTGTAAATGTCCATTTCTGTGCTCCGTAGGTGAGCACCGGTATTATACAGGAGTTATATACCTTGCTTCGTAAGTATAGAGGGATTGTTTGATTTTTTAGAACGTAAGAAAGTTTGCCGAACGCTGCCCATCCCATTCTTACTCGTCTCGATATTTCGGCTGTTTGATTTTCTCTGTTAGCTCTGATTGCTTGTCCTAGATAGATATACTAATTTACCTGTTCTATTTTTTCTGTTTGTATTTTTATTGCCACTTGGTCTTCCGTGTTTGTCATTACTTTTGTTTTGTTGAAGTTAATTTTTAGGCCTTTTTGCAGTGATTTTTCATGAAGCTCATTCAGCATTAATTCTAGTTCTTGTCTTTCCGAGGAGATCAGGAGTATATCATCCGCATATCTAAGGTGATTTAGGTACTTTCCGTTAATACATATTCCTCTGTTTTCCCAATCTGTTGATTTTATTATATCTTCGAGGGTCAAACGGATTTTTATATACACAAGAAAATTGTCAGATTTGAACAATTGGAAGCAAATTTCCGGGAAACATTGGATGATATGCACAAAAATTGAGAAAGTAGGCATATTAATTTTGATATAAATATACCATAAATCTAACAGAACTAATCAATTTCACTGTTTTCTTAAAATTTTTAAGAATTTGTGTATTTAATGAAATAAATGTTATAATTTTAAATAGCTAAATGGATTTTACTAGGGTGTAGGTAATAATAATCTTACCATATTGTTGCCACTTTTTGTCGATAAAACATTCAGGTTATCTTTTTAAAGTGGCCCTCGTGGGACACCCTCTTCAGAAGCATATCTTTAACAATCGTCTCTATTTAAAATTCGACAACTTGTATC
Organism: Diabrotica undecimpunctata; assembly: GCF_040954645.1. Taxonomy (NCBI): domain Eukaryota; kingdom Metazoa; phylum Arthropoda; class Insecta; order Coleoptera; family Chrysomelidae; genus Diabrotica; species Diabrotica undecimpunctata. The sequence continues at coordinate 7,011 of NW_027314570.1, read as the reverse complement.
TATTTATACTTTGCCGAAGAGATTATTGACTGGTGGTGCCCAATGGACCGTGTAAAGTATCTACTTATGTGAAACATCACTTATTATACTCATGCAATTATACATACTCTTTCTTTTCAGCTATTTAAGAAAAAATCTTCTATTATCTGATGTAGAAATTTCACTTGATGTTAGATACTCTTTTGTTGGATTAACTTCCAAGTGGAAAATCTGTTTTAATCCTCTCATAAAGTTGAATCCAAGCGTATAAATCTCTTTAACACAGGGCAGTCTTCGACTATTATGAGGTGCTGAGAAATATTTCGGTCTTGTTACAATGTTAAAGCATGACTGCGTTTGATGAAGCATTTCTCTTGGATTCGTTGAGATAAACACGATACTACAAACATCGCAACTTACAATTGATCGCGAAAATATAAAGGTTAAGCGTAAAACCAATATCTGGGAGAATAAATACATGAGATCGATAAGATCATTTTTGACTCTTTATTTTTATCTTCATTATGTGGAAATCATATCACATGCAAAAAAATCAATTCTGTATTAAACATTTTTGAGATTGGGATCCGGTTTTAAAATAAAATATATAATAACGTGATATATTTGGCATCTTCTTCCCACTATCATTTTTTAACCTAAATTTTGCCTTGGGTTGTGAGCCGCAAGATTAAGTATTTTTGTATACAGAGTTAGTTTTATTAATGGAAGGCCTCAATTATCTCGAAAACGAATTGCACGATTGTTTTAAAATTTTAGTGTGTGTGAGTCTTGTAATGCGGCCGATATTATGGTTGTATTTACATTGTGGTAAGTTCTTCCGTTTTTCTAGAAATCTAATGAACCTTCTTATTTCTAATGAATCACCCTATGTATTTTCTGCCTTTTGAAGTTAAAGTTAAAGTTGAAGTATGCAAAAAATACTGATTACTTTTTATGTAATGTTCCCTATACCAAAATGCCATAATTTCGGAGTTATTGCTACACCTTCATTATCTTCGCCCAAGTTAAAATAATACATTTAGATGAATAAACTCGTTTAATTTATATATTTAGGGATTCTACAGTATTCACTGCATTCCCTCGCTCAACCGTTTCCATCTCTCTCTGTTGTTCCATTCTCCATCGTTTAGGCCTCTCTTACTCATGGCGTCGTCTACTTCGTTCCTCCAGGATTTTCGGGGTCGTCCCCTTTTCCTCCTTCCTATGGGGCTCCATTCGGTTATTCTCTTTATCCATCTGTTGTCGCTAGTTCTTCTTACATGTCCATACCACTTTAGTCTTTATTGTTCTATATATGTTAGTATGTCCATTTCTATGAATGTTCTTTGCTTTATTTCGTCATTACTTCTCCTATCCATTCTTGTTACTCTGCAGCATCTTCGCAAGCATTCCATCTCTGTTGCTACTGTCTTACTGCTGTTTTTCTTATTTATGATCCAATTTTCAGCCCCATATGTCATAATACTTCGCACTAATGTTTTATTTTATAAATCTGTGTTTTTGTCTTCATATTTAGGTGTCTATCCCACCATTCTGAGTTAAGTTGTCGGATTGCTGTTCTTTGTTCTAATCTTTGCTTAATTTCTTCCTCTGTTGTTGCCTGTTTCGTGATTATAAACCCCAAGTATTTGAATTTATCCTTTTCTTTGATTGTTACGTTGTCATCAATCTATAGATCTTCTATGTCTTCTTTACTTATAGATAGGTACTCTGTTTTCGCGAGGTTACTATCTAGGCCAGCCTTGACATATTCTTCTTGTAGTTTTTTCATCATGTAGCCGAGGTCGTCTTGGTCTTGTGCAATCACTACTTGATCGTCTGCAAAGCTTAACGTATATAGGTATTCGTTCCGTACCGGTACTCCCATGCCTTCGCATTTTCTTTTCCATGTAGTCAAGGCTTTCTCCAAGTATATTTTAAATAGGGTTGGAGATGTGGAACAACAGTGCAGGAGCCCTTTTGTTGTGGTGAAGTCTCCTATGATTTTTGTTCCCATTTTAATGGACACTTTATTTTCTTTATACAGAGCTTTTGTAGCTTCTATGAGTTCCGTCTGTATTTCTAATTTGTACATTGCCTCCCATAGCTGTGACCTTGGTACAGAGTCATACGCCTTTCTCAGGTCCACAAATGCCAAGTGTATATCTCTATTTTTTGCTTTTTTCTTTTCCAACAGTTGTTCCAGTGTGTATATGTGGTCTATACATGATCTTCCTGCCGTGAAGCCTGCCTGATCCTCCCCGATTTTGCCTTTTATCGCTTGCTCTATCTTTTCTCGCAGTATCTTCCCATATAATCTTCCTATTGATGATATTACGCTTATTCCTCTATAGTTTTTGCATCCTTTTCTATCTCCTTTCTTAAATATAGATGTCATATATGCCTCCGTCCATTCCTTTAGCAGCTGTTCTCCATTTATGGCTTTCTGACATATCCATTGTATCATCCGGTGTAATTTTTTTGATCCGTATTTTATAAGCTCAGGTGAGATGCCTCCAGGTCCCGGTGCTTTCTTATTTTTGATTGGTTTAATGGCCGTTCTCATTTCCCTATATGTTATTTCTATTTCTTGTTGTGGGAATCTGCTTCGTCTTCGCCTGTTTTCTTTTATAATGAATTGTGATCTTTGTTCTGTTAATAGTTCCTTGTAATAGTCCTTCCATTCTTTGTCCTGTATATTTCCCAATTTAATTTTTTTCTTTTGAGTTTTGTTTCAATCCTCTCAGTACTTTCCATAACTCCGAAGTTCTTGTACCTCCTATGTATGTTTCAATATTTAAGCAGGTTCTTTCCCATTCTTTATTCTTTTGCTGTGTTATTTGTTTTTTCACTTCTTTATCTTTTTCTCTATATTCTTTATAAACTTCGTCGTTGTTTGTAGTCAGCCATTTTCTGTATAGTTGCTTTTTTCTTCAATTATTCTTTTTGTTGGTTCAGTTATTTCATAATAGTGCTGGGCTTTAAATGCTGCTTGCTTTATACTCGCCTTTCTATGCTCGTATATTTCTTCGATGTTGCCGTATCTAAATTCTATTAATTTTTTGTCTAGACGTTGTTGGTATAGTTCTCTTATTGATTGGTCTTGGAGTAGTTCTATATTGTATTGTTTTTCTCTTATAGTGTTCAACGGTTCTTCTGTAGAGGGGATCTTGTTATGTTTCCAATTAATGCCCATTTTTGCTGTCAGTGGTCTATGGTCCGTTCCACATTCTGCTCCTCTTCTGACTCGCACATCTTTGATCTTTATTGTGGTATCTTGTTTGATTATTATGTAGGCTATTATCGATTTCAGCTTTCGTGTTTCTTGCGTCCATGTATATTTATGAATATTTTTATGTCTGAAGAATCCGTTGGTGATTTTTAGGTTGTTTAGTTCGCATAATTCCATGTTTCCATGTTTCCACTCCGTATAGCAATATGGAATAAATGAATGTTTTTACAAATTTTGGTATCGGATATCCAACGATAAGTTAGAATGTATTAGGAATTTTTTCATTCTTAAAAAATCGGACCTAGCATACTCTATACGAGCACGTATTTCAACTTCGTAGTCAAGATCGTTTTTTATCCAGCAACCAAAATAGTGGAATTTTTGTACGGGTTAGATCTGTTTGCTGTAGATACGAATATTAATGTCGGCATTTGGTGCACGTGTAACGGACATTACTCTTGTTTTATTTCTGTTTATATTCAGCCCCAAGCTATCTCCCTCTCTGGTTATGGTATTCAAAAGTCCTTGCAAACCCTCAGCACTGTCCGCAATAATGACGGTGTCATCTGCGTATCTTAAAAGTTGTTTACATATTCTCCGATGATTTTTATTCCTTCTTCAATATTTTCGAGGGCATTTTGGAAGATCTTTTCGGAATATATATTAAACAATAGTGGAGAAAGTGCACAGCCCTGGCGAACTCCTTTTTTCATTGACATTTCTGCTTTCATACGATTGTCTATTTTAATCGATGCCATTTGATCCCAATATAGATTTTTAGTAAGGGCCACCGTGTAATGATCTATACCATGTTCTGTTAGGATTTCTATGAGTTCTGTATGTTTTACTCGATCTAACGCTTTTTCCTAGTCGATAAAACACAGAAACACATCTTTTCGTTAATCTCGGCATTTTTGTAGTAATATCTGGAGGCCAAATAATGCATCCTTCGTACCAAGCCTCATACGAAATCCAAAATGATTGTCGCCCAGATTTCTCTCGCATTCTCTGTATATACGTTGATGTACAATTTTAAGTAAAATTTTCAAAAAATGGCTCATCAGGCTAATTAATCTGAACTGTAAGCATCTATTTGCATTATTTTTCTTGGGTATAGGTATAAATAGTCGATCTAAGCCAGTCTTCTGGGAAGAGTCCAGTGGTATATATTTTGTTAAATAGTAGTGTTAAGGATTGAAGATTTTCTTCATTGATAAGTTTTATCATCTCTACATATATCTTATCTGGACCTGACGCCTTTCGTGGCTTTACCGTATTGATTGTTTTTGTAACTTCCGATGTTAATATATTATATCAAGTATTGTGTTGTACTATATTCATTTGTGGTTCTGTTTTCTCGTCATCAAACCGATCTTCGATGTATTTTTCCCATGTATTTCCTAAGGCTAGGTTAGAAACAAAAAATATGAAAGAAACTCAAACACCACTGGATGCGGATTATCAAAGAAAAGAGAAAAGAGAAAGCTAAGAAGGCCAAGAAAAATTTGGATTTTTTTTTATTGTTTAAAACAATTTTTATTGTTTAGTACGTAAAAGTTAATAACATTGCCTATGTCGTTCCTTTATAGTTATAAAAATAAATATGAAAAATATTTTTCAAGACATTTTTTTTATGTGGGGCAGCTATCCCGGAATTACCTAATGCTGTATAGCTTAAGTCATAAGTATGACTTACATTTAATTTTTTGTTTATAATAATACCCCTAACAAGATTCATTTAAAAATAATTAAGTTTTTTGAATGTCTGCGGTTTTAATGGGTTATTGTTTAAACATCGATAATATGTCGTTTCAATTTATAATTTTAAGCATTTAATTGTAATGTAATCTATTTGGATTTTTATTTTAATATTTTAATAAAATTTTAACTATTATGGTATACAAACCCCGAGAACTTTTGCATATACTTTTTTTTTACTATATAGATACAATAAGTAAGATATACATTAGTTTACAATAATAATAATAATAATATCTTTGTGTGTTACAATGTACATTTTAGATCTTTTGAAGAAGTTGGCAGTCTTCAAGATAGGAAAATATTTTTCGGGTGTCTGTATTTTCTTCTAGGGCATCTCTTAGGGAGTTGGGTATGTTATATTTGAGTCGTTCACTATTATATTTGGGACACTGTATTAAAAAATGTTTTACCGTTAGAACACTGTTGCACACTTCACACACTGGTTTATTTTTGCGCTGTAATAAATAGTCATGAGTAAGTCGTGTATGGCCGATACGGAGACGGGTAAGTATCACTTGCTCTCTCCTGTCTTTTATTTTTGGTTTCCAAAGATGTGAATGTTTGTTGACTTCGTATAGCCTTGATGGAGTGTTGTTCCAAGTTTGTTGCCATTTTTGAATTATTTTTTGTTTTAAGTATGGTTTTAAATCGTTTTGTACCAATATATTACTTTCTTCGAACATTGGGTTAGTTGGTGCGTTTTTAGCCAGTTTATCTACAACTTCGTTACCTTCAATTCCTATATGAGAAGGCACCCATAAAAAGTGAACTTGGATGTTCTTATTTGCAATGTTTTTAAGTTCTTTTTAATAAGAAGTAGAAGGGGGTTGTCACAGTACAATTGAGTCAGTGAGGATAATGAACTTAAAGAATCTGTGATTATTATACATCTTTTTTTGTTTTTGTTTTGTATTAACTTTTATAATAGTGCTTTTAGAATTGCAAATAATTCAGCCGAAAAGATGGTTGTAATTGATGGCAATTTGAAACTAACTGAGGAGTCTTCCGAATAAATTGCTGCTCCAACTCTGTCTTCATTTTTTGACGCATCGGTGTATACGTTGTAGGTATTGCCATATCTGTTTAATAGTGTATAAAACTTTTGTTTAATGACGGTTGATGATATCTCTGATTTTCTTAGGTTTGTTAGACTGATGTCGATATCAGGAATAGATATTGTCCATGGTGCTGGGTTGTGGATTGAAGAGGTATCATAGGTTTTTGAAAATTGAAAATTTAATTTGGATAAGTATGATTTTATACGAAAGTAAAAAGGATGATCAATTTTATGTGTTTGTTGAAATTTATTTGTAAATCGATCAGCAAAAACGTTATGCAGTACTGGATTATTTCGATTTGATGACACTGCCGCTGCATATGTTAGGCTTAGATATTGTCTTCTGAAAGAAAGAGGAAGTTTTCCACTTTCCCAATAGAGACTTTGAATGGGACTTGTGTAGTGAGCACCTAAAGAAATACGTAGACATCTATTTTGGATAATATCCAGTGACTTCAAATGTGTTTTTTTGGAGGAGTTGTAGACGATGGCTCCATAATCAAGTTTTGATCGAATTATGGATTTGTAAATAAGTATTAAACTTGAATAATCGGCACCCCAGTTTTTAAAGGCAAGTGATCGTAGTAAATTTATACCAGGTAGACAGGATTTTTTCAGCTGTTGAATATGTGTCTTCCAAGTTAATTTTTTATCAAACGTCATACCCAAGAATCGGATTTCTTCTACATAATCTAGTTTTTGTTCGTGTAGATATAATTCTTTTGTTTGGATTTGATTTCTCTTTGAGAAACAGATTGCTTTCGTTTTTGTAGTGTTAAACTGAAGTCCACTTGTAGCTGACCATTTCTCAATGTGTGTTAACGCTTTTTGAATGTGATTGTGAATCGTTGCTATGTTTTTTCCTCTACAGAAAATAACTAGGTCGTCAGCGTATAATCTAGCTTTGACGGGGTTTTCAATTTGTGTTAATATCGAATTTATTGCTACTAAGAATAAAGTTGTGCTACTCTGAGATAGCGCG
>NW_027314569.1:0-13305 GCF_040954645.1 Diabrotica undecimpunctata | reverse complement strand
ACGCGCTATCTCAGAGTAACTTCTTCTACTTCTTGGAGATCTTCCGATCTGGTTAATTCTGAAACTGCCTCTGGTTAATTTCCTGGGAGATACATTGCCAACTATCCCTCCATCTTTTAGGTGGTCTTCCGGGAGGTCTTGAACCGGGCGGGTTGTTTTTTAGGGCAATTTTGGCAAGTCTATTCTCATCCATTCGTCTTACATGATTGTACCACATCCTCTTTTGCTGCCTTCCCCATCTTACAATATCTTGAATTTTGCACTGCTTTCTGACGTTTGTATTTCTCACCCAGTCTCTTCTTGTTTTGCCCACTATTGTTCTTAGGGTTTTCATTTCTGCAATACTTAGCATCCGTTTCGTTTTTTGGCATCTTCACGCACTTCTATACCATATGTCATGATCGGTCGTATACAAGTCTTGTGAATTCCAATTTTACTACCTGTGAGCATATATGAATTTGCCCAGACTATCTCCCGCAGACATCCCGACAATGCGGATGCTTTGTTGATCTGACTCCTTAGGTCCTTTACTGGGTCGTGTGTGCTTGATATATCTATGCCCAGATATCTGAATTGCGTCACCTGTTCTATGGGGTTGTTCTCAACCACTAACTTATATCTGAGCGGATCTTTTGCTATTGTCATACATTTAGTTTTGTTGGTAGAAATGGTCATATTTATTTGGCTGCTTATTTGAAAGAACTAAAAGAGCTGATTTTGAAGATTATCTTCTGATTCGGCAACAATTGCTGCATCATCTGCATAACACACCATACCAATTCTTTTGTTGCCCATTCTGTATCCGGGATTGAGAGATGTTACTTTGTTTATAATTTTGCCCATGAGTAGGTTAAACAAGAAGGGGCTTAAACTGTTGCCTTGTCTAATTCCTCCCGGTGTTGGAATATTTTCAGTGAATTAGTCTCCTGCTCTAACTTTCGTTACATTGTTGTTATTTAGATTATGGACTATCTTTGTTATTTTGGTCGGTGTTTTATTTTCTAATAATATATTTAGAATGTCTCCCAGGCAAACTCTGTCAAACGCCTTCATCAGATCAATGAAGCAAATAGACGCTGGCATGCCAAACTCTATAGCTTTTTCTTTTTTTTTATTATGTTATTAGCTATTTGTTTTATTATGAATACTGCATCTGTTATAGACCGCCCTCTTGTAAAACCTTGTTGTTCTTCAGCATTAGTGATTTGCTGTTCCAATTTGTCCTTAAAAATACTCGTGAAAAGTTTCATCGTTGTATTTAAGAGGGTTATTCCTCTGTAGTTTTGTGGGCAAGTTTTTGTATTTTTTTAAATATGGGGATTGTGACGCTCTTATGCCATTCCGCTGGTGTTTCTGTGTCGTTTAAAATTTTGTTAAATAGTTGTAACAGTTTACTTGCAAGTTCAGAGCCTCCATATTTTAAGAACTCATTGGGTTAACCATCTGTTTCAGGTAATTTTCTGTTTTTTAGCTTCTTGATCTTTGCTTCTACCTCTTCGTCATTGATTGTAACACTTATATCTGCTTCGTGTTCGTTTATATTCAGCAGTTATTCAGCATCATATAACTCCTTAAAACGCTGTTGCCATGTCTCTATAGGTACTCCCTTGATCTGCACGAACTCGTTAACTGGTTTTTTCCTGTTCCGAAGTATTTTCCATACTTTCTTTTAGGCACCATGTAGGTCGTAGTTCATGTCGCTGGTGAATTTAGCCAGCAATGTTCTCTTTTGATTGATTTTATTCTTGCGTTTACTTCGTTTTTTACTTGGACATATTCTGCGAGAGCTTTTTCCGATTGTGTGCTTTTATATCTCAGGTAGCATTTGCATTTTAATTCAAAGAATTCTTTTACCTCTTGACTGTTATTTTTCTGCTGTTTGGTTGATGCATTTTCTGATTTTTTGCCAAGTATCTTCTACTCTCCATTCTGGTTGTAACTCGATCTCTTTTAGTTTGCTGGTAATCCTGTTCTCATAAAGGAGTTTTGTACTCTCTGTTACTAGCGACTCTATATTGTGTTTTTCGATAAGAACTGTGGGTTTTCTGTTTCGTTGCGGACGTTCTAGTAGCATCTTGCATAAAACAAGGTTGTGATCGGTCCCCAGATTAGCAGATGTTAGGGCTCTGACATCAAGTACTTGTGACGGTGTAATCACTCGATTTGTGATTATAAAATCTATCATTGATCGCTGGCCTCGATTATTGTTTAAAGTGTATTTATGTTGGGCTTTATGAGGAAAGTGTGTGTTGTTGATTCTCATTTTATTTCTAGCGCCAAAGTCTATTAGTGCTTCGCCGTTTTCATTAATTATTTCTTTGTTGTACTTTTGTTTTATACCTGGTATGACATCGTTTCCGATCCGTGCAGTAAGATGCAGATAATAAGAAATTTAATCATAAAAAGAAAAGACTTATAAAGCATATACGCAAAAACTAACAAAAACTGTAAAATGACTCGAAAACAATAACAAGATAACCATGAAAGTCAGAAAAAATGTACAGCTTATTTAAAACGATCAAAAGACTATTGCTAGATCTGTTAATTTATTTCAAATATTCCTAAAACAACATCTTAAACCATTAACAAAAATGCGAAGCAGTAAAGTTAATAAATATTATTCACACATGACAAACACGAGACTATGTAAGAATTTTTTTTTTTTTTTTGAAAAAGTAAAACATAAAACAAAACTATCACTAGAAGATAAAAACGAGATTATAGGTTTAGGGACACCATATTAATATTTAAGGTAGAAACTGTGTATTCATAAAATGGTACTAAATAAATAATGTATTGGTTAAGAACCATATAAATATGAACTCTTAAATCATTTTTAAAAGGAAACGACTATACGACTCATTAACAAAATATGAAATATATAGTAAAATCCTTGGAATTATCGAAAGCTTAACGCTCTGTATATAATTGGTTGTTATATTTTTATTTTTGGATTTCGTCTATTATGTAACTGATCTTCTAAGTCACACTAATCAAACAATCTTTATATGCACCAAAAATAACTATGATAGAGAGTAAATAATTAAACTGATAAAAACGAATAAGGTCGTTATTTACATATAGGTAATATTTAAGTATATATTGACAAACAAGGATGCCTGTTCCATCATCAAAGATTTTAAATATAATATCTTGTCTTCTTCCTACATTTTTAAAAAATGGTGGAGGCGAATGCCTGTCAAGTCTAAATTATCGAGTAGTGTTAAGTAGTGTTCGTCGAAGTAGAAAATTAATATTAACAATTAAAATAAGCAAAATAGAATATTGTCCACTAAATGAATATTATAAAACTTTAAGCTAATCAATATTTTAAAAATTTATTGATTACAAATTACAATTACAATGAAAAATTATAGATTACAAATCTTTCTTATAATCGATAATATTGCTTACAGAAATATTAAAAAATTGTTCTGAATTAGTTGTAATAAAAATTACATCTGACTTATCTCTTCAGCTCAAAGACTAGTCATATCAAATGCTTGTCCTACTGTTCCACTCTGAGATAGCGCGTAAGAACTACATCAGATGAGTATAAACTCCGTCTCAAAAATTACTTTTCTAAGAGTAGGTATGCCTGAAAGCGAATGCAATCATGTCTTGAGTTTTAGAAGGCACATATTTATTACACCTTTAGACAATATATCTATTTCTGATTCTTTCATTATCTCTTATGATAATACCCCATTATCGTTTATACCTTTCTATAGAAGGATTTAACTGTACAAAATGCAAGACTATTGGTCATCAGGAAGCTGAATGCTTAAACCAAGCAAACCCCACTACTTCTAATGTACACTCAGAAACTTCTCAAAACATATTACCTATAGTAAATACATCTAATAACCCAACAGAACTACAAAGTTCTGACAAAGCTAATGCATCCACTGCTAGTGCACACCCAGAAACTTTTCAAAACACATTAATTACAATAAAATCCTTTAATAACGAAACAAAACAAATTATGGAAACTGACAATAACCTGACAGAATCCATAACTAATAGAAGTGAAACATCTTCCTTAAAAACTCCAACATCATCAGCCTCAAACAACATCAGAAATCCTACTCCAGTAGAAATAACACCAAATCCAATTAATACAAACGTCCCTAATCAACTAAAAAGGTTCATCTTATCTTCTCCAGACACTAACAAAAATACCCCATAGACCGATTCACAGATATTTACTTGTCCTGTAGTAAGCAAACCAAAAAAAAAAGTAAAAAAAGTCAACCAGAAATTCTCGCGAAGAACTTTTACTTTCACTAGAGTTAATTAAAGACAAAATAGAAAACAGATCACCACCGTTTATCCTAAATTATAATGAAATATGTGACTTTCTAAAAAATACAATATATGCCAAACACCCTGAAATAATTTTAAAAGATTACTCGAATGAAACTGCCGAGCTAATTGAGATCCTTAATTTTGTTCACGCTGATAGGTACCCACAATTCAAAATTAAAAAATAATATAACTAGATTAAAAAAGAAACTAAACCCCAATAATATCTCTTCCACAGAAGAAACAGATGAACAATTATCTCAGGCAGAATTCTAACATGTCCAATTCCTTTATGTTACAGTGGAACAGTAATAAGTAGACTTCGGCAAATATGCATATTGCATATTTTGCATATTGTGCATATTTTATGCAAATATTTCATATTTTGGCATATTTGTATAAAAGTTTGCATAAAGTGCATAAAAGTTCAGATTTTTATACTGTATTTGAAAATTTTTAAACATACCAATTTATTTCAATTCTTGTATAAAATTTTGTAGTCATTTTAATCAAGAAATGATCTACTCTGAGATAGCGCGTAGGTACAAAACATTTACAATTTCAAAGATCAATTTAAGTAGCCCTCAACATTCTTAGAAAGTCTCGGTCACTGAGGCATTCAGTTATTGGATAATCGCTAAGGGTTCGCTCATTTGCATTTTATGATCTAATCCCCAAATCTATCTACAATTTATTGTATCTTAACAGCAGGTAAACGGCTAATAGTTTTATTCCTAATCTAGGGATTTTCCAAAATCTCCCAGTTTATTGAATTAGGTACACTTCCCGTCATATAAAACTGGTACACTTTTTTTTCCCAATGTAAACCTGGGTTCAGACTGGATACAGTGGTTCGTGAATTAATTCGCTGTTGCCATCACAGATAACGGAATTGCACTAAATCTAATTAAAAAAAAATAAAGTTATTATTAGATAGGTATTATTTTTATCATTAACAATAAAAAACCGTATTTAATAAATTTAATAACCAGAGATAGGGTTCAGCTAATATCCAAAATATTTGAAGGATCTTTAAACCTAGATTATGGGCACAGGGAACATTGGAACGCATCTACTGTATCTAATTCTAATTTTTTACTTCAATAACCTAGCGAACACGAACTGTATTTTGTATCAATAAGTTTAGTCACAGGCCAACTACCAAAATTAATTTATTATTTATTATATGAACGATAACATTAACAAAAACTAACATTATACTTTATCCAACGTAGATTATAAAGTGACAGATCCAATACCTCACTGTAATGTTTTATTATAATAATTTAAAGTTATGTCTAGATTGATTTTATCTATCACTATATTTGAATTGAAATATTTTCATAAATTATAATAAAATACAAATCAAGGTATGAGTACTTAATTGAGATAATGAAAAATTACAAATTAATATGAGAATTTTTTAGGAATGGATGTTTAAACAAATTTAATGTGACTGACGGATCGAGAATGCTCGATGTTTTAGTTTTTAGAATACTCAAAACTGGCGGTCTGTCACAGAGCCCTGCTTTTAGCTGATTTCATATAATATTTTCGTTGAACTGGCAACAGTGCCCTAGAAATTAGAATGACACATGTGACAAGATCAACTTACACAACTTGAAAAACATGAATTTCGGTAATAAGAGTTGTACCAGTTTTTTATGACGCGAACGGTACCTAAACATTTCTAATTTGATGCTCAGATTTGTAAATCATTTTTGTTTTGATATTCAAAGCGTAAACACTCGTTGTGCGTAACAAAAAGGAAGATTGTGATTTTATAATGCCTAAAACAACCAGTGCTTCAACTTGGATTAAACCTTATAAAGAGCTGTCTATGGATATGGGAAAAATCTACTGTTCAGTCTGTGGCAAAATTGTAAGTATCTAATATTTTCTATTAAATATCTAATATTTCATACATACAGGGTGTTTCCAAATGACACTTACAACGTTTGACTGTAGATACTTCTCGAAAAATTGAGCAAAACGATATAGTTAATGAGGGGTCAAACTTATTTACTTTTCGAGATACAGGGTGTTAAAATTAAAAAAAATTAAATTCTTTTAGTTAATAACAACAATAACTTTAAAACCAATAAACGTATTTACTTGAAATTTAGTACTCGTAAGTTGTTTTTAAATGAAAAATAGCTTTCTTTAGTGAGAAAAAATTGTCCATGGTACAATACAATGGTGTGTATTTAGAAAAATTTTTCACCTTTACTTTTTTTTATGATGTCAGCTATTCTAAAACACAATTATTTTTATTGTAATTGAATTAACAAAAAAAAAACTTTTGTTGAATTTTAAAATAAGTTATATGATGTACTAATGGTTAGTAACAAAAACTAATTTGTGGATTAATACTGCATTTAAAACACTTAGCGAGTGTTTTTTTTTCCAAACCAGTTATTTGATTAACCAAAAACACCTTGTATATTTTTATATTTTAAAGGTTGGGTTAAAATAAAGGTTTTTATTTTTATTTATAGATAGCATGTGAGAAGAAATTTCAGATAGACCAACATGTGAGAACTGCTTCACACATTGCAAAAAAAGGAAAAATAGGAGGAAAACATCAAACTTCAATGGCTAAATGTTAATCTACTTAGCAAATGTAAATTTTAGTTTGTTTCTAAAAAAATATTGCAAATTTAATGTTCCAAGTGATCGGTCTCTAAGAAGAAATAATGTGAACGGGCTATACTCGTCGGTGTTAATTAATATTAAGGAAGAAATTGCAGATAATTATTTTTACATATCTGTAGACGAAACCACTGATTCCTCAGGAAAGTATATTGCTCATTTATTGATTGGTGTTCTTAAAGAAGATACCTTATCAAAATCTCATCTTATTTCATGCCAGCAACTTGAGAAAACAAATGCTTTAACAATTTCGCGTTTTATACAAGAAACATTAGTAACTTTTTTTCTTCCGACAACTATTCCTTCTAATAAATTACTGCTTATTTTATCGGATGCTGCTCCTTATATGGTGAAAGCAGGACAAAATTTAAAAATATTTTTCCCAGATTTAATACATGTTACTTGTGTAGCGCATGGATTAAACAGAGTTGCAGAGGAAACACGAAAAAAGTTTCCTCTTGTAAATACCATGATATCCAGTGTCAAAAAAGTATTTCTTAAATCTCCTATAAGAATTCAACTTTATAAAGAAATGCTACCTAACATTCCTCTTCCACCACAACCTATTTTAACGCGATGGGGAACATGGTTAGAAGCAGCTAATTTTTATGCAGATCATTTTGTTAAAATAAAGAACATAATTGACACGTTAACAGATGAAAGTTCCCAATCTCTTTTGGATTCTAAACAAACTTTTCAGAGTAACTTGCTTCAACAAGAACTTTCATTTATAAAATCAAATTTTAGTTTTGTTCAAAAAACAATTACTCAGTTCTTCTTCTTCTTAAAGTGCCTATCCGTTCCGGACGTTGGCGATCATCACGGCTATCTTCACTTTGCTTATTGCAGCGCGGAACAGTTCAGTGGTAGTCGTGTTATACCACTTTCGCAAATTTTGAAGCCAGGAAATGCGTCTTCTTCCCGGTCCTCTCTTACCATTTACGTTCCCTTGGAGAATCAGCTAGAGAAGGCCGTAACGTTCTTGATTTCTCATTACATGACCTAGATATTCCAACTTTTTAGTTTTGACGGTCATGAGAATTTCACATTCTTTCCCCATTCTACGCAGGACCTCCACATTAGTAACTCTGTCAACCCAGGATATACGTAAGATGCGCCTATAACACCACATTTCGAAAGCTTCGAGCCGATTCATAGATGCAACAGTCAGTGTCCATGCTTCCATTCCGTAGAGCAGAACTGTGAATATGTAGCAGTTCAATAGACGGCATTTTGTTTTTAATGATATGTCTCGACTGTTGAAAATAGTTCTCATTCTAACAAATGCTGCTTTTGCTTTTATTATTCGCTGTTTAATTTATGTTGAGTGGTCCCATTGGCTATTTAAATTGGTGCCTAGATATGTATATTGCTCGACTCTTTCGATATTCTGTTGGTTGACTCTGAGATAGCGCGTTAGTATTGGTTTTTTACTAATTGTCATAAAATTTGGTTTTTCTTTATGTTAAGAGCTAGTCCGTATCTGTTGCTACTTCTGTATGCGATTTCTTAATATCTGTAAGTCATTCAGATTATCGGCAAAACTATAGTGTCATCTGCATATCTAATGTTATCAACCATTCACCGTTTATTAGTATTCTTTCGCACAACCGTCTAAAGCTTCCTTAAATACTCATTCAGAATAAATATAGAACAACAATGGAGACAAAATACAGCCCTGTCGTACTCCACGTTCTATTGCAATTTTATCAGTTAACTGGTCTTCTATTTTGATTTTGCCGTTTGATTGTAGTAAATAGTTTCTGATAATTCTAAGATCTTGTTGTCAATTCAATTTCTTGCATAAGAGTCATTAATTTGTCATGTTTTACTCTGTCAAATGCCTTCTGGTAATCTATTACTCAGTTAGAATCACCAAAACTGTCATTGTTCGAAAGTACAGCATTAATAAAGGAATTTACGTCATGTTGTCGGAACGTTAGAGGTATTAGTGGAAAGATGTTTTAAAAAAATTTGAAGCTACTATGGAGAAAAATAAAGGTTACCATATTCTTTCTGAAGTAGTCAGAGTTCTAGCTAGAAATATTTCGGAAACAATTAATTTAGAACCAAATGTTTTGTTTAGTTTGAAAAATGCTCCGTTACATCAGTTGATGTTGAACGAAGTTTTTCCATATATAAATATATGTACTCAGACAGAAGCCACAAGTTTGTGTTAGAAAATTTTGAACACCACTTGGTCATTTATTGTTGCCATAATTCTAAATAAGTTTATTCATACTTAAAAATGATGTAGTTACTTAAAATAAAATGTAAATCTTAATGAATAGTAGGAAATATTTAGTTGTCGACGACAACCCATTTTGTATTTGAACGGTCCGCCACTGCCGCCCAGCCAGCCAGCTAGTCGGTACAGACGACAGATGACAGAATGACATCCATCACCAGCCGTTGAGAAGCATAGAACTATTTGTTATTGTTTTCATATTTTTGTGCAAATTCATAAATAAATCGCAGAATTTTAGACTATTAATTAATTTCAATGAATACAGTCCACTACAACAATAAACTTGGTCCATTCGACCCGATATTTGTGATAAAATCAGTGCTAAAAGTGATTCACAGTTAACGGTCAAGTGATCAGAACACGTGGGATTGCCGAACAATATACAGCCAAAATACCGGTGAGTTCCCATCTGATTCCTATACCTATTTATACTGTTTTTGTTTGTGTAAGTTGCATAAAACTATTTACAATCTAATATCTATTTAAATTCAATTCGAATCTATTTGGATTAATAAACAATGTCGGACGAAACTTAAAAAGATTAATTAGAAAACGTGCTGTCATAAAGCTTCATTTACAATTTTCTCAAATTTCTAGAGTCTATTAAATGCAATTAGAATTACATGATGTTGAAAAAATCGAACTATAGCGACAGAATAAATATACTAGAAAATACATTTTTAGAAATTAAAATTATCCAATCAGAAATAGAAGAATTGGCAGACGATCCCGAACCACACTTTGTGATAAGGGAAGAACTTGAAAACAATTTTTATTCACTATCGGCTAATGCCAAAGCATTGTTTAAAAAAATTCATTTCGGATATTGATGAAAAAAGTCGGTGACAAGCGAGCATACAAACAATAACACTTCTATTTCTGACGGGGCTTATCGTTTACAAGGTGTAAACTGCCAACAATACAAATTCCAAAGTTCGACGGCACATACGAATTTTGGCTAGAATTTCGAGACACTTTTGAGTCACTTTATTCATACAAATGATAGTATTACAAATATTCAGAAGTATCATTATCTTCGCGCATCATTACAGGAAATGCCGCCGCAGTCCATAAAACCTATCGAATTTTCCGCAAACGGGTACAATTTGGCATGGGACTCTGTATGTGATCGATACAATAATAAAAAACTCTTAATCCACAATCATATAAAGCTTTATTTTCATTGGAATCTATTCACAAAGAATCTTTTGTAAAAATTCGTAAATTAGTAGATGATTTTCAAAACATTTAAAGTCACTTCAACAATTAAATCAGCCGTGTGAACAATGGGATGCCTTACTTATATTCATTATAACATCAAAACTAGACGAATTACTATTAGGGAATGGGAAAAGCATATTGCTACTCAAACGGAACTACCAACTTTATCCGATCTAAAAGGATTTTTAAAATCAAGAGCAGATTTTCTAGAGGCAATTGAAATGAACATTGAAACAAAAAATAAAAGTAAGGAGAACAGGACGACTAGGGGATTCTTAGCAACAAAAACAAACTATACATGCGTCTCTTGTCAAGGCGACCATAGCATTTACACTTGCGAAACATTTTTAAATTATCCAATAAACGAAAGGTGGAATTTTATTAGATCAAAATCATTGTGTACAAACTGCTTGCGATCGGGTCACTCCAATAAACAGTGCAAACTCGGGCCATGTCGCAAGTGCAAAGCACGTCACAACTCACTTTTACACAATAATACAAATGATAGGAGCATCATTATAAGCCAAAATAATTCGGGCACGTTCAATAGAAATTCGAATATATCCAATAGCAGTATTAATACAAATCCATCACAAAGTACAAGTGAGCCAATAAATCCAGGAACAAGTAACAATACATTTTGTGGTAACAGCATGCTTTCTTGTTCTGATACAGGCTATGTTTTTCTCTCAACAGCAATCTTAAGTGTTAAAGATATGAATGGTAAAATGCAAAGGGCTCGTGCACTATTGGATTGCGGGTCTCAATCTTCATTTATCACAACAAACATGTGTAACAAACTAGGAATCAAACCACAAGATGTCAGCTTAAATCTTTTGGGCATAGGCAACAAACTATCAACTATTACAGGTCAATGTCAGTTAGAGATTTGCACATCTAATAATAAATTTGTAAAAATAATCAACTGTTTTGTATTGCCAAAAATAACAAATATTCTTCCTCATACAAACATTGATGTAAGCGCTATAAACATTCCTAATACAATTCGGTTAGCAGATCCTAATTTTGGCAATGCTGGATCTATTGACATTCTTATCGGCGCAGATATTTTTTGGCATTTGATTTGTAAAGGTCGCATATCTTTAGATCAAGGTCCTATTTTAACAGAAACAATATTTGGGTGGATAATTTCTGGCCCGCTGGGATCGGTTCCCCACAATACAATATCTTGCAATCTTAGCACAAATCTGGAACTAACTAAACTTCTTCAGCAATTTTGGGAAGTAGAGGAATTGCCAAATATTCCTCATCTATCTGAAGAAGAGCAATTGTGCGAGGACAATTTTCAAAAAACTACTACACGTGATCCAAATGGTAGATTCATAGTTATGATGCCATTAAAACAATATCCGCATGTGTTGGGTGATTCAAGGATACAAGCTGAAAGAAGATTTCATCATCTAGAAAAAAGATTAGCACAAAACAATCCTCTTCGCGAACAATATATACAATTCATGCGCGAATATCAGGAGCTAAACCACATGTCGTTAGCAGATATCTCTGAAAACTCTACTGTCGACTACTACATGCCACATCATGGTGTCCTAAAGGAGGACAGTCTTACAACAAAACTTCGTGTCGTGTTTGACGCATCTTCACCAACAAGCAACGGGTTATCATTAAACAATATTCAATGCGTCGGACCCAGTATACAACAAGATCTATTCTCAATTCTCATCCGATTCAGAAAACACAAATTCATCTAAGCTCAGACGTAACCAAAATGTACAGGCAGGTGTTAATTCATCCCAGCCAACGCAGTCTTCAAAAAATAGTCTGGAGGGAAACTCCTTCAGATCCATTACAACATTTTGCTTTAAATACGGTTACTTATGGCCAAGCATCAGCTAGTTTTCTTGCTATCCGATGCTTTTTCGAGTTAGCTAACGAATGCCAATTGTCGCAACCAGAAATCGCGAAGATATTACGTCAGGATTTCTACGTAGATGACTTGTTAACCGGTGCGGATACTATTACTGAAGCTTCGAACATTTGCCGTGAAGTCTCACGTATTTTACTTACAGGTTGCTTTCCACTCAGAAAATGGATTTCAAATGACCCAAGAGTTTTAGAAAGGGTAAATAATCAAGATGATTCCTTTGGAATTCTAAACCTCTCTAAAGATGGAGTCACAAAAACTTTAGGACTTATTTGGTCATCCCAACGTGATTCACTATTATACAATGTACAATATAACAATTACAAGGAAACTTGTACCAAAAGAGATGTTCTTTCTTTAATTGCAAGAATATACGATCCACTAGGCTTAGTAGGTCCTTGTATCATACTTGCGAAGATTCTAATGCAAAGGCTATGGACTGAAAAACTGAATTGGGATGAAAAATTAAGCGGTTCATCACTAAATACGTTGGAATAGATTGAAAAATGATCTTGCTAATCTGAAACAATTAAGTATACCACGTCATGCAGTGTGCAATAATACTAAAGATATAGAAATACACGGTTTTTCGGACGCATCACAACAAGCCTACGGTGCTTGTATCTATTTAAGAAGTACTGGATGACAAGGAAATATCTCGGTTAAAAATTCTTGTGCTAAATCATAAGGTTGCCCCTATCAAAACTCTAAGCATTCCACGCCTAGAGCTTTGCGCAGCTGTATTACTTTCACGTCTTTTAACTAAGGTAATTGAATCCATTAATATAGACCTCAAGTAAATGTTATTTATGGTCAGATTCCACAATAACCCTTGCTTGGATCAATACTTCTCCTAAGAATCTTCAAACTCCGTAGCTAACAGAGGTCTCCGAATTCAGGTCTTATACAAAGTCCTATACATGGAAGTAGTACCCACACAAGATAATCCTGCAGACCATCTATACTCTGAGATAGCGCG
>NW_027314568.1:0-13311 GCF_040954645.1 Diabrotica undecimpunctata | reverse complement strand
ACGCGCTATCTCAGAGTCACTTATATATGTATATAGTGTAACCTCGGAAACCTTTTTTGGATGGTGCTAGAAAGGTCACCAATGGAGACACTGCGGACGGCAGCCAGATTGTTGGTGGAGAGCGGGTCGTGGGTTCGAAACTAGCTTTTGGAACCGGGAATGGGTCCAACGGACGAAATAAGTAAAGATATGACAGGATAAGACAGATTAGAAAAGATACCGAAATAAAAAAAAAGATAGATGGGTAAATAAAATTACCAAAGAGAAGATAAGATAGAAACAGCGCGTTACTTAATTTTTTGGGATTTAAGAAGAAAATTAAGAAACCTTAGAAAAGAAAAAAGATAAGAAAAAATATTTTGGTTCTGAGACCAAATCCAAGGGAAGATACCCACAGTTAATTATTAAATAAATTTGGTCAACACACTATATAAACAAATATTAAGTATATTAGGTGGACTCCATCCACCTACTTACCTACGAAACTTAATCAGCCTGATCTTTCTTCTGGTCGAAGGTATAACAATAATTTAATATAATAAGCAAATATTCAGAGTTATTATGTTACCAAGAAACTTGTTAGGAGTCGACAAATAAAATTCATACATAAAACCAAAGGAATATGTTCAACAACACAATGATATAGGCGGCTGAATGTACACTCAAGTATTAAAAATATACCATCAATTATTAAATGGTGGTATACATATAAAAAGTAAACAGTATTATGATTGATAAATGTCTTTACAGATACAATATAATGGAATCATACACAAATTAAATTATCAGCGAAGAGAGTCCGATGCTATATAAAAATATTCAACTAAAGTTGATTAAAGAAAGTCTCTCTTTGCTGTTTAATGGGCATATAGATATACTGGGTATAGTAAATAAAAATATGAATAACAAATAACACAAAGTTAATTAAAGTTAAATTCAAAGCATACGATACGAATAAGATTACAGAAATAAAAATTTAACCAACCCGCACTGGTTAAGTTAATTATCTGTTCGCACTGTTGTTTAATGATTAACGGAAAATTAACTGTTCGTAATTATTATTTATTAGAATTTCTTATTAGCTGATTGAAAGTTCGTGAGAAAATATTGAATGTTCTTTAAATTAAATGCAAAAATCAGTAGTTACTCTTAACTACAGCTGAAGACATGTATGAACGTAGATTCGCCCAGATAATTGAAAATAATATGATACCATAACCATACTTAAAAAAAAATGCACAGAGACGGTAAGGTAACGAGCGCCTTTCGTCCAACTAGAAGTCTCTTCTCTCTCTAAAAATTTACGAAACTAGCCAAGAAAGGTCATCTCCCACTCAAAAACGATAGGACAGTATCCATTTCTAAAAAGGTAAAAAGTCCGAAGGGTTCGAGGTAAACAACGATACTAGTAACTTGGAACGTGACGAAAATAAAATCTTCGGAATTAGATTTTTACAGAAAAATTACTATAGACGTGCTTTCGACGATATTTAACAAATCTATCAAAGGAACAGACGCGAAACCGGAAAGATATTAACTAAGGATTAACCAAACGGCGTCTTTAAATAAGTAGGTAGATTCTTCCGTAATATTTCGGTAGTTTACAATAAAATTTAACAACCTATTTGCGAATACGACCATGGGCGTATCAACAACGGAGGTAAAGGGATTAGAAATAATTTAATATAACTATAAAAAAAATGTTACAATAGGGTAATAGTAAAAAAACATTATGTCATGTCAGAAGTACACCAGATCATACTTTATGCTTACTTTAGATTGTATGAAAAAGTTTATTGTTTAAAAAATTTAATAACTGACTGTGCATGACAATTGATTAGATCCCCCGACGGGCAAAGTTACTAGTTTTAACATAATCTTTTTGTGGTGCTAACCAAAATTTTAATAGATAAAAAATAAATCGCTACATGCGTCATCTTTGGAAATGATCTAATAACGGATTTCAAGACACTCATACCTGTTTGATTTTCAGTAAAATTAATTAATTATTTTCACGATACTAAGAAGGATCTTTATTCTTTAGCATTTTATTACAGAAAATGTATTTTAGTCATTCAGTGTCGATTAGCTATTTTTTCTGTTTTGGGTAGTAGTAAACGAATAAATAATAAAATTTTTAAAGTTATCCCTTTTAGAATCCTTTTTAACATCTAGGTTAATGTGGATTTTTGAACAAGTATTACTGATGGCAGCCTGATAATACAGAAAGGGTTTAGATTTTCAGCAATCCTTTTGGATAATTTTTATTATAAACTGAAATATACCAATTACAGAAAATATGTCTTATACTTTCTTTTTAGGTTTTAAATTTATAATATTTCACCATTTCAATTATTTCACCATGAAAAAACTGCTTTTATCCTACTAATCTTTAAACCGTTTTCTTCACTAGATTGTTTTCACTTTTCCAATTATTGATTTAATCTTCATCAGTATTTCCCAATAAAATTATCAGCATATATTAAACACTAATTGATGCGTTGCCAGTCGCAAATATTATTTTCCTGATTTTATGTGAGTTAGAAATTGCCAATGATATGTTAAATGAACTCAGCGATGTAGTACATAAACTAGGTCTGAATATTATTTGCCAAAAGACCAAAATAATGATGAATTTTATTCCAAGCCATCCTTTAAAGGTATAAGACCTCAAAATTGAAGTTGTTGCCGGCTACTTTGGACATATGGTAAAAATTAGAAGAGAAAATCACACTGCTGAGCTGCTAAGGAGAATAACTCTGGGATGGGCAACATACGGAATACTGTGTGATATTTTTATCGGTATTATATTATTATTTTATAATATTACCGTATAATATCCGATATTTTATCGGATATTATACGGTATATGGTGATATACCTATTAGCTTAAGAAAAAGAGCCTTTAATCAATATGTTCTGCCTGTTCTTACATATGGTGGAGAGACAATAACTTTAACAAGGACATCCGTACGAACATTACAAGTGACGCAACGTAGAATGAAAAGATCATTGTTGGGCATAACTTTGGGCATAACAAGACACATCAATAGAGTAAAACATAATAGATGGACTAAAAAATCTGGAAATGGAGACCAAGAGCAAATAGACGACACTCGAAAAGATCATCCACGAGATGGACTAACAATGTACAAAGGATATGTACCAACTGAATTGCAACCAAGCAAGATAGATCTCAATGGCCTATGGTCAACAGTGGATGACTATGAGATAATGAATGTGACTTTAGAATTTCATAATTTTATGTATTGATATATACTGCTTCACAAAATTAACTGAAATTGTGAAATTACACAGCTTTTTTAGTTTTGTTGGATTCCCCTGTATAATAATTAAATATGTTTATCAAAATATACGTTGCATTTATCCGTTCATTTTTTAAAAGTTTGTCATTTTTGTGGTTAAAAAGTAATTTTTTAAGTAAAGCCAGAACAAGTAGCGCAAGGTGTTGCTCTGCATAATGAGAATGGCGTTTTGTAAACTATAATATCCAATATTCTACAAAGAATTTGAGAAACTGGTTCTACTCAAGAATAATTGGAAGAGATACAGCTTTGACTAGGAGACTAGCAGATATTTATGGTGTATCATAGTTTTACCTGACGCCGTATGTAGAAGATTAAATGAACAAAATGTATCATCTCATGTACCTGTTACAGTTTCTTTATTGAACTCAGCTCATCAAGTCTCGTTTCACAAGATATTTACTTAATGGAGTCAAAGAGTATAAAGAAGACCTGCAAAATGCTATACCCTATATTTTTACTCTCCTAGAGTACAGTTTGGTAGTAAAAGTATAATTATATGGGGCAGCATTTCTTTGGAAGTACATACAGGTATTGTTAAATTAGGGAGATGTATGCATTTTGTAGGTAACAATTTTGTCTTAATGCGGGGTAATGCTTGGCCGTACATAGCCAAAGTATGTATACAATGCATATTTTACAGATGTTGATATTAGGATACTTGCCTGGAGACCTAGATATCCAGACCTTAAATCCATAGAGCATTTGTAAGACAACCTAAGAAGATTAGTTAAGTAAAATAATGGCGAGTTTAAATCTGTGGTAATGTTAGAATAGATCCTGGTAAACAAGTGGGAACAAATATCGCATAACAAAATTGTAGCTGCTTTGATCCAGTCTATATGAGAAAGGACAAGAGCTGATATTTGAGCAGCAGGGACATACTTTATTTCAATATTTAATTTAGTATTTATATATACAGTATCGATGCAAATGTATGGAATAAATTCATTATTTCAGAAACAGATGAAATTTTAATTTTTGAATGGCCATCAACTGCCATATATGTGTTAGACATTACGTCAGCATTGTCGGCGTAATGACGTAATCGACGATTTTTTTAAATACAAACCGAGGTCACGCGACAGCTCATTTGAAAGGTCTCCTTATCGTCACTGCAACGATGTAGTCACTTGATTATTTATTTCTGCAGGGTTCACTAAAATTATGAACTTTGTCAAGTAACATGGAATTACAATAAATATTCATTCGCTGCACTAAAATACACTAAGGAACGCCACTGGTAATAAAACAAAATATTGTTTTTGCTGGTTTCGAAAAAAAAAAGATAACAAACAATGCTACATTATAATCTAAAATTAATTATTGTAGTAAGTATTCCAAGTTATTTTTCAAAAATATTTAAATCCATATTGTCATTGACTCGTCTTTATTTGTCAATGCTAAATTTTAATTTATTTATTTAATGCTAAATACCCCAATCGCGAACCAATTACTCAATCAACAGTGAGTAAAATTGAAAAAAAAATTTAGAGAAACGGGCCATGTTAAAGATCTTCCCAGAAGTGGTAGAAAATCAATATCCGATTTCTGACGTTTCAAGACAATCTCCATACCAGTTCAATGCAGGTCGCACTAGATATTAATGTCCACCAATCAACTGTTGTAAGAGTACTAAAAAAAGAGGAGTGGCATTTATACAAAGTACATCTGGTCCAGAAGCTATTAGAAGATGACTTTGATAAAAGAATCGAATTCTGCGAAACCATTATGGAAAAATGTAACAGAGATTAGGGTTTCATACAAAAGGTACTTTCTTCTGATGAAGCGTCTTTTATGCTGAACGGTCACGTAAATCGCCAGACATATCGATACTGGGCAAGTGAAAATCCTCATTGGATGGAAGAGTATAGGACACAATATCCCGAGAAGGTGAATGTTTGGGTCGGCATTACAAACAATCAAATTGTAGGGCCATATTTTTTTGAGGACAACTTAACTGCTTCTCGTTATATAGAATTTCTTCAGGAATATCTGTTGCCACAGCTGAATCAGCTATTTCCAAACAGAAATAATCTGTGGTACCAACATGACGGGGCTCCGTAATACTACGGCGTTGAGCTATGAAATTACCTTAATAACGTTTTCCCAGGTAGGTGGATAGGTAGAAGGGGGCCCATCGAATGGCCACCAAGGTCTCCAGATTTGTTTTTTTTTTGTGGGGATATTTAAAGAGCAGAGTGTATAATATTGTAGAAGAGTTTAAGGAGCGCATCAGAACGGAAATTGCACAAATAACACCTGAAGTCATCGAAAACGTTAGGAAAGAATTTATTGTCCGTCTTTCACATTGCATTATTGCTGAAGGTTGCCAATTTGAACATTTGTTGTAATTTAATTGTATTTAAGTAAACATTTATTGTAAGTTAATTGTATTAATAAACCAACAGTTTTGGTAAACTCTGTAGAAATAAATATTCAAATGATTATATCGTTGCAAAGGCAATAAGGAGACCTTTCAAATGAGCTGTCGTGTGACCTCAGTTTATATTTAAAAAAATCGTCGATTACTTCATAACACCGACAATGATGACGTAATGTCTAACACATATATAGTAGTTGATGGCCATTCAAAAATTAAAATTGACGGGTTTTAATTTTTTTTTTTTTAAAGTCGTCTGTTTCTGAAATAATGAGTTTATTCCATACATTTGCATCATACTGTATATTACTTTTTGTTATTAAATTAATTGGTATTTTAGAACTTTTTTTATTTTATGGTTTTTATATTAAATATAAAATAAAAAAGAATTGTTAGAATTTAAATTTTTCTAAAACGTACATATGTTAATTGTAACTTTTTAGTAACAATAATATATCTAAATTAATATAATACTGTAACACCTTCTTCTTTCGTACTATTAATAACCAGGTTTGTGATAAGCTGTATAAAACATAAATAAATGTAACTTCTGTAGGCTATAACTTATGATTTATTTCTTTTCCAGAATTGTCTCAAGTAACCGTTATATAAAAGTTTATTGTCCCTGGGGATATCTTTAATGTTTCGCTTTGTGTTGGTATAAAATAGTTGAACCTGATAAGTTTTTATATGAGGTTTAAAAGCTCTATTCCAGGTCTTTTACTTCTAGATTTCAACAGTAATATACCGCGATTGTTTAAATGTTACAGGATGTATCTATTAATTATTTAAACGGAAATTATTATTTTTAAAATAAGAAGATTTGGTTCAACATACTTTGATAAAATGTGTTTTATAACTTGTAATAATTTATAATTATTACAAGTTATAAATGAACATGGTGATTGCCTGCACATGCTCCAGGCACAAAGGTATACAAAAGGGAACATGGAGAAGTCCAGATGGGAATACAGTAAATAAAATCGACCATGTGATGGTTGACGCAAGACACTTCAGCGACGTGATAGACGTACCTATTACAAGCTAAACTAAGAGCTAGAATCTCCAATGCAAAAAAAGAAAAAGGAGTTAAAGGGAAAAGGTTTAAAGTAGAAGCGTTGAAGTATCCTGAGATAGCTAAAAGATTCGAGCAAAGTCTCGAAAGCAAGCTGGAAGGCTGCACGGATGTTATAGTTGAAGATATTAACAACTAATGGAGGCAGTGTAGAGCCATATTGGAAGAAGTAGCAACTGAAGTTATAGGAAAGCAAAAACGTAAAAAATTAAGGTCAGACTGGTACGATGAGGAATGCGCACAAGCAACGCAAAGAAAAAATCAGGCATAAAGAAGACTACAAGGACGAAGAACGAGACAAACAGAGGAAGAGTACAGGCAGCTGAGACGAGAAGAAAAACGAATACTAAAAAAAAAGAAGAAAGAGCATATAGAGGGCCAACTAAAAGAACTAGAGAACTATAAGGCACAAGCAGAAAGGCGAAAGTTCTACAAGAGGATTACCCAGAACAGGAAAGAATTCAAACCAAGATTATCAATCGTTAGAAATAGAACAGGGGAGATTATTGGTGATCAGGACCAGATACTAGAAAGGTGGGCAGAAAACTTCGAGGAAATGCTAAATATAAGAGATGAGACAAGGCTCCACGAATCAGAAATTGAACTCGAGGACATTGACGACGAAAGAGAGAAAGATAACATCCCAGCAGAGGTAGAAGTCATCTAAGCTATACAAAAATTGAAAGAAAACAAAGCTCCAGGGGCAGATGGCATTCCTTCAGAACTTTTAAAGCAAGGCAAAAAAACCTGACATACTGTATATGTAGACTATTAGAACTGATCTGGAAGCAAATTAAGTGGCCAGAAGACTAGAATGTAGGTATAATTGTACCTATCCACAAGAAAGAAAATCAAACAGTATGTGACAACTACAGAGGAATAACCCTCCCAAGCGTACCATACAAAATATTGGCATATATTCTTTACGACCGACTATCGGGATATTGTGAAGACATAATAGGCAAATATCAGTGTGGGTTTCGTAAAGAAAGATCAACAACCGATCAAATATTCCTTCTAAGGCAATCTCTGGAAAAAACATATGAGTATGGCATTGATACTCATCACCTGTTTGTTGATTTTAGATGTGCTTGTGATAGTGTTGAAAGCAACTCACTGTACAAGGCCATGATAGAATTCAGCATACCAGTACACTTAGTAAAATTGGTGAAAGCGACCCTCTTAAGAGTCGAGTCTAAAGTTAGAGTGCAGAACGAAGTTTCCAGAAAGTTTCAGTCTCAGATAGGACTTAGACAAGAAGACAGCCTATCATGCCTTCTGTTTAATATTGCACTAGAGAAAGTGATCAGAGAATCTGGAATAACAACCAGAGGAACTATTATTAATCGCAACGTACAATTACTCGCATACGCCGATGCCATCGACATTATTGCAAAAAGAAAAGCGGATGTGGTCGAATCATTCAAGTCGCTTGAGGCAGCAACAAAAAGAATGGGACTAAAGGTTGACACTAGTAAGACGAAGTATATGAAAGTATAAGATTATATACAAGCTGCACAACCCGAAGATCTAACGATCGGAACATATACTTTCGAAGGAGTAAAAGAGTTTATATACGTAGGCTCACAAATTAATCAGAATATTGCAGTAAGTGCAGAAATTAACAGACTGATATATCTGGCAAATAGAGCCTATTATGGATTAAAAAAATTTGTAACAACAAGCCTAGTAACAAAAAGAACGAAACTAGTTATATACAGAACTCTTATCAAGCCCATCCTCACCTACGCGTCGAAAACATGGACGATGAAAAACGTTAAAGATGCTTTGAACGTAAAATCCTCCGGCATATCTATGGAGGAGTACAGGAGGGCAGATTATGGCGTAGACGCTATAATTTCGAACTTTACCGCCTGTATGCCAAACCTGATATTGGTAGGTCCATCAAAATAAACCGGCTGCGGTGGTTAGGTCACATAGAGAGAATAAATAAGATGGAGCCGCCAAAACATAATTATAACCAAAGAATAGATGGAGTGACAAGGAGAGGCAGACCCAGAGCACGATTTAAGGATCAGGTAGAGGAAGACTTGAGAATGTTGGGAGTACGAAACTGGAAAGCCAAGACCCACCATGAGTTGTGGAGCCAATGATGATGATGATGAATAATTTATAATTTATTAGATTTGGCTAAAATGTGGGACTGAATAATTATTGGGCTTGGAGATAGGGTAAGCAAAAAATTAAAACGTTAGGGAAGAGCTACTCGTGTTCTGGTTGTAGAGCAGGATCGTGGATAAGGATTTCTTTTGGGAGAGGGGACTGGGATAACGAACTACAAAAAAGAATCCAAGACATACTTACAGGGATGTCCCGGACAACACAACACAAAAAGATTTCTAAACTACTTAAAATTAGGAATTTAAAAAAATCCTCTTACTGCTTGGAAAGAAAACTTTAGGGTATTTCTTTCCTAAAAAAATTTAAGAGTGAATATTTTTTTAAAAGAAATAATTTTTTTAAACTCCTAGTTTAAGAGAAAAATAATATATTTATTTTTTATTGTACCGGGTTTCTCATTATATTTTGACCCCCACATATTTTCCTTAATTTCGAGAATACAAAAAAAAGTTTCAAATAAAAGTTGTATTATTTTATCTGTGCCGACCATCAATGTAGCAGCAGACCAAATTTTGTATACAGGGAGAGCCCAATAAAATGCAATAGTACTATTATTGATGAAACTGTTTTTAATTGTTGTATCCGTAAAAACTAATTGTAATTTTATGGCTAACTAGGAAGAAACTAGTTTTTCAAAAAAGTGATAAGAGGCAAAAAAGTTTTAAAAATAATGTATTAAACTAATAATGCCACAAAATTCATTTGATTTGGACGTTATCAAAAGTTTGGGGGGATTTAGGGCTGCACACCCCCCTTAAAATTTTTCTGTGCGCTTAGATTTTGTTGTTTATTTTGTATGAAAAATGCTCTTAAAACAAGAAAGTAACGTGTCCATTTTTATTACCAAATGTCAAGTAGTTTAGGAGATAATGCAAAAAAAAATTTTATTTTGTAACTTCAAAGGACTGTAACTTTTTTGAGTACACTTTTGTACTAAGGTAAGTTAGATTCAATCAATTTATGTTTGTCCCCGAAATGCGTGATTTAATTTACGACATAACTTTTTGAAACACCCTGTATAAGACGATAGCAACTATCCTTGAACTATATTGCAAAGAAATCATCCCATAAACAGCATCCTGTATTCTTCCACATCTGCAACCCTGGTCTTCCTCCTAACAATAAGACTAAAAACTCTACACCCCTTATAGAAAGAATGAAGCTCACAACTTTCGATCGGAATCAACTCAATTTATCGCTACATATAAATGCAAACTATCCCCCATGGACAAGCCACCAATTAACTATTGACTTAACACTCGCTCACACACACGCTCAATAATATCGTACTTAACACTTACTTATAATATAGGTAAAAAAATTATTATAACATATTAAAACGTATTGATATAACTAATATTACGACATATCGATACCAACAAACTGCAGTATACTTACATGCCAGGCCACAGCTTTTTTTTAAGCCTTAATCTTCTTCAAAAATATTAGAACGATGAAGTGCATTACCATAACAGACTCATTAAATGCATTACTGGGATTGAAACCATTGTATACCAAACACCCTATGTTACAGACTATAAAAAACGAACTAGAAACATTTCGATCATTGGGAAAGTAAGCGGCTTTTATTTGGGTACCTTCACATACAGGTATTTACTGGCATGCAAAAGTCGAATGAGCTCAAACCATACTGCAAAATTGAAAATATGTCCGTACACCGATCTAAAGAACCTGGTTAAAATCCACTGTACTTATATATAGCAAAATCATCAAAAAAAACTAGGTGCAAAATTAAATTTAATTTGCTCAAAAATAAATGCTGTCCTGAAGACTACTTCAAACAGAATAAACCAAGTTATTATTAACTGTCTAAGAATTGGCCATACTGTCATAACACACAAACACTTAATAACAAAAGAATCACTAACTATCTGCTCCAACTGCTATGATCCACTGACCGTTAAGCATATCTCGCTTGATTGTGCTCAATTCATGAAACAAAGAAGATCTCACGGATTTACAGATGATGATCTCAAAACAATTCTCAGCCAAAAATTTGAACAGTGTTAACCTATTTAAAAGACAAGTTATTGGGTTCTATTTAATGTAATAGTTTTTGTGTTTGTTATATCCACTAATCACCCTTAGCGGTTGCTGTGGTTTTTGTGTTGAAATAAAAAAAAAAACTGTTTTATATATTTAGCCTAAACATTTAATATGAAATAATCATTTTTTAATAAAATCCGTAAACTAATTTTCGAAACCAAATTCAGATTTATGCTTTAAAGCCAAAAAAAAAACTGAATTTGGTTTCGAAAATTAGTTTACGGATTTTAATATCAGATGTCGCTATTTGCGTAGATACGAAGCCATCTTAGAGTTGCTTTCTAAGACAGAACAGATTTATTTTCACGTTTAGATCAACTGTCAATAGCCGTTCTAAAGAGCCCTTTTAGTGCGAAATACGTATAAACGGATATACACATTAATTGTGTTTTTCCGTCCATTTTTTAATAAATTTTGTGTTTTTTTTTTTAATTTTAAATAGAATTTTTTTTTAAACGTATTTACCCAAGGTTTTATATCACTTTTTAGATGGCAACGTGGCCCGAGTAATCTTGTTAAATACCAAGATATGGGTTTAAAATTTATTGGTAAATATTGTTCTGAAGCTATTTTCTTATGGCATTTTAAATTAATTACTATTTAAATGGGAATAAGCCACAATTAAAGGTTAAAATACGTTTATTGACGTTTTAATTTCCACTTGGGAAATCGTTCTCAAAATACAAACATTAGTAAATTAAACAAATTTTGTTTTTTGTTACTTAGTGATAAATTCTTCTAATAGTTTAATTTTATCTGACTCATCTATATTGACAATTCAGACATACCTTATATATTTTAAAATAGACGACTTTAAAATGATATTGCCAATATTGTTGAGTTGCGTTCCTGGGACGACTTTACTTATAAGATAGTTCATTCGATTACATGAAATCAACTTTAACGTGAGAATATACGTCAGAAAAAAATCATAACATGTAATTCGTCTTCAAAAAGACAAATACATGCCATGATGACAGTAAAATTCTCCTGTTAGTGATTTCATAGTAAATTATGAGGGAAAAACCAGGAAAAAAACCTCATAATACTATCCGACATTAGTATTTGATCGAGCATTTAGTTTACCTTCAATAAACACCAAACTCCGATTTTATATGTTTGTTATTTAAAAAACAAAAATGATGTATTCTCTATATGTTACTGACTTACCAATACTGGTATTTTCCTTTTAATAACTTCCTCTTTCAATATGGGTAACCAGATCCTACATTAAAAAATGATTATCCTTTATCGTTTATAAATAAGGAATTTTCAACAATCGATCGAATAGAACAAAACAACTTAGAACGAGATCCTACAGCATATACAAGGAATAATACGAAGAAAATAACAATACCATACATAAAAGGATTATGTGAAAAGCTTAAAAGGATAGGAAATAAATTCAACATTTCAACAACATTCAAAACAACAAACACGTTGAGATCTATTTTGTCCAAAACCAAACCTAACAATGAACAAGAAAGGACAAAGAATTGCATTTATAAAATACCTTGTGAATGCGATCAGTTTTATTTAGGTGAAACATCAAGACCATTAAATGTTAGAATAAGTGAACATCAATCCTATATTAAAATAGAAAATTTGATAGATCTCAAATCTGTAAACACGCATGGGATAATGAACATAGGGTTCAATGGAATATTTCAAATATAGTCCTAAAAGAAACGGATGGTAAAAAGAGAAAAATCAAAGAAGCGGCTCTAATTATGCTAAATGAGACCAATTGTGTCGCGAATTCCTCGGCAGAATGTAGTAGGATCTGGTTACCCATATTGAAAGAGGAAGTTATTAAAAGGAAAATACCAGTATTGGTAAGTCAGTAACATATAGAGAATACATCATTTATGTTTTTTAATAACAAACATATAAAATCGGAATTTGGTGTTTATTGAAGGTAAACTAAATGCACGATCAAATACTTACCATGTCGGGATAGTATTATGAGGTTTTTTTCCTGGTTTTTCCCTCATAATTTACTATGGAATCACCAACAGGAGAATTTTTCTGTCATCATGACATGTATTTGTCTTTTTAAAGACGAATTACATGTTATGATCTTTTCTGACGGATATTCTCAAGTTAAAGTTGATTTCATATAATCGAATGAACTATCTTATAAGTAAAGTCGTCCCAGGAACGCAACTCAACAATATTGGCACTCCTGTAGATAGCGCGTATGTCTGAATTGTCAATAAAAATGAGTCAGATAAAATTAAATTATTAGAAGAATTTTTCACTATTTTGAGAACGATTTCCGAAGTGGAAATTGAAACGTCAAACTCTGAGATAGCGCG
>NW_027314567.1:0-13316 GCF_040954645.1 Diabrotica undecimpunctata | reverse complement strand
ACGCGCTATCTCAGAGTTACATCTGGCTAGACATAATGGCCAGAATTATATTAATCATTACTATAAGTCTAAGCAGTTATATTCCTTAGACTTATATAATCAATAAACCTTAAAACATGTTTTCGTTTGACATCTTGTAGTTAATGAAAGTACCTACGGCTTCGATGTGAATTCTTAAAAGATAATCAAGATTGTGATTCTATTTTATACCGAAAAAACTTATTTTTCGTATATAAATCTTTTGTAATCGACCGATAAGTGTACCTATATTGTAATGAATGTTTTTTCTAAAACCAAAGTTTATGTATCATACGGTCTCTCTAGTCAATTGCGAGTTATAAGGACTTTTACGAAAAGTTCATTTGTGTATCTTTCATGTGTATTAATTAAATTCTATTGTATGTTGATTGTTTAAATAAATGAGATTTGTAAATACTGTATTATTTTTAACCATTTACGAAATATTTAAGAGCACAAAGGACAATAAGATACTTGTATTAATAGGACAATCAAAACAACTGAGAATATGTGATTGGGTATATTCAAAAATTTTTGGATCGATGAATTGCAAAATCATTAATAAGCCAAATATCTAATTCTTCAAAATATCTCATAAGAAAAAACATCACTGTGTTTATTAACCTTTAGAAACCAATAAAATTGTAGAATCGTAGAAGAAAATAAAAAAACTAAAACGTACGCACACAACAAAAGAAATTATAAGCCTTGTGGAGGCGCTCACATGAGTAACAAGTATTAATAATAAAGTCACTCGGTCTTCTTCTTCCTAACATGCCATACACCAAAGTGCGTAGGCGACTATCTCATTACTAGAATTCTGTTCTTGGCGGCGTGACACAGCTCGCCTGTATTGTGTATTCCTGTCCATTCTTTAATATTCCTTAACCAGGATAATTGTTTGCGGCCGGCTCCTCTCCTACCTTCGATCTTCCCTTGTAGGATTAACTGTGGTATTTCATATTTTGCTCCTCTCAATATGTGCCCAAGGTAACCAATCTTGCGTTTTTTAATTAATTCAAAGAGTTCTCTTTCCACGCCGGCTCTCTTAAGGACGTCATCGTTTCGAACTCTATCCACCCAAGGTATGCGCATCATTCTTCTCAATGACCACATTTCAAATGCTTGAAGTTTGTTGATGATGTTTTTTTCAAAGTCCACGTTTCCATGCCATAAAGCAAGATGGATCATTCTGTAGTGTATTTCGAAATTAAGGTTTTGATTACATAGGAGCGGTCTGAATTTCACAAAAGCTTGTCTTGCCATTTGTATTCGGGTTTTTATCTCTTGTTGTGGATCCGGTCACTCGGTCTATTCACCTCAAAATTTTGTCGGACTGAGCGTCTTGTCCCCTATTGAAGGCGTAACAAATTACGGTAGTTAAAATGTATCTGCTATTGAAATGTTGCCTATCCTGATCCCCAAACATATTGTAAATCAGGTTGGCTACCATGACAGAAGTAATAAAGAAGTTGTCATTCTGTTCTGCACATGGAGCGGTGTTTTACTTTGGCATGGACATTATGCTTACTTTGTGTATTATTACCAGTTCTTCTACCACGGGAATAGTTATTTCCACGAAAAAATCTACCTCCACTGCTGTTACCTCTATAATTATTGTTTTTTCTGAAACAATTGGACACTAAATCGCCTTCAAGTCCACAAAATGAGCAACGGGGTTTTTTATTATCTTGCTTTGTATAAAACGAGGATTCTTCACTTACTTTTTCATTATTTTTCAACTTCAGTTCTGCATCAAGTAATTTTGCTTTAACAAAGTCAACAGTTAACTTGTCATTTGACGTTTCTAATACAGTAATGACAGTGTCGAACGTATCTGTCATTGTTAACAACAGGTGACAAACCTTATCATCTTCTTCTATTGTGGTTCCAGTGGATTCGAGGTCACGTATTAAACAATCGAACTCAACGAAAAACTTTTGTAACTCTGTGCCTTGTTTATATTTCAAGGTTAATAACTTTTTTCGCACATATAAACGAGAAAGAATACTTTTTCTTTCAAAGACTTTTTCTAAATTCGAAAGCTGACTTACAATCACGAATATATTCTAAATGTTCATCTGTAATGCATGTGACAATAATAGATCTCGCTGTTGCATCTTCCTTTTTATGCTGAGATTGCTCGTCTCTTGATAAAGCTGCTAGTTGCGTTGCAGTTACTTCTGTGGTAATCAAATCTTTAACACCTCTGGCATCTAGAAGATTGCCTAATCTAAATTGCCAGGACGAAAATATCGTAGATGTTAATTGCGGATACAAACTCACGGTTGAATTCGCACTACTTAAACTTTGGGCTGCCATTTTTATTTTTATTGCCGGTCACTAATAACACTTTTTGCCGGTTTCCACAAATTGGGAACACTAAACAAAAACTTTACTTGTTATGGAATGTACTCTGGGCCTATAACCTTTTGAATAAACTTTCAGACTTGCAGAGTATAATTAAATGAGTGTAATTAATTATTTGAGAAAGTAAAACACCGCTCCATGTGCAGAACAGAATGACAACTTCTTTATTACTTCTGTCATGGTAGCCAACCTGATTTACAATATGTTTGGGGATCAGGATAGGCAACATTTCAATATCTGCTCGAATAGAAAAATTCAACCCTTTGTGTGATCATCAGTTAATATTGTTCTGAAGCTATTTTCTTGTGGCATGTTAAAGTAATTACTATTTAAATGGGAATAAGCCACAATTAAAGATTAAAGTACGTTTATTGACGTTTCAATGTCCACTTCGGAAATCGTTCTCAAAATACAAACATTAGTGATTAAGACTCGTCACGCCATATATATTCAATAGAGTTGAATATAGTATAACGTTTTTTTATCAATAAATTTCCGAGTAGAAAGTATCTTTCTGTATGTGTCTTTCGCAGAAATGAGAGAAAGGGAGATTTGCTTTTGGGGAGTTTGTGTGAGTAGTCAGAGGTAAATCTTCCGTAAATTTTTTGAAGTGTTGTCAGCAATTCTATCTTAGAAAGTACTTTAATCTAAGCTATATTAGATAAAATCTATCTATATCTATTACTACCTTTAATTGTTGGTAATTTAATTTGCTCCATACTAATACAAGTACAGTAAGTTTAAAGTCAGTGCGATTTTAAGTGTGCAAATCTACAAGACAACTGTAAGTAATTAGTTTACCTTCCTATTCTCCTAAAAAGCGGAGAGATTGCTAAATCTTTGATGATGCACGAGCTATCTTTTTCACCTGTATTCAAAAGTAATTAATGCTGCCACCGGATTCCTTCTAGGGTTATCTCTAGTTATAGGTACCTAAATTTTCAGCCAATCAGAACATTTAACATCTACGAACATTTTTAACATTTATTTCATTAAAAATAGTACGGTTCGTTTGTTTGCCCAATAAAGATTTTGATTTTTTTGTAATTCTTTAAATTTTCAATAGTATATTTTCATTTCCAATATGAAATTTAGAGTTTCCTTTATCTAGAGATAAGCCCAGATAGTACAGAGTGTAAATTTTTTCTCCTTTATTGAATTTTTAATTCATAGCATCTGTCTTTACTGATCGATTTACTTTTACATTTATTTTCTATATATTGTGTATGTTGAAGGTATTTTTTTATGGATTTATTGTTTATTATTATATGTAACCAACCAGGCAACAAGAGCCACACTCTTAAAATTTTCTTAAGAATACCTCACAACAGAATTAGACGCAAATGCGAAGCAGATCTCGAAGATACCCAATTTGGTTTTAGAAATGCTATGGGAACCAGGGAGGCACTTTTTGCGCTTAACATCCTATTACAAAAATGCCGTGACCAAAGAAAAGACGTATTTGCACGCTTCGTGGACTTCGAAAAGGCATTCGATAAAGTACAGCATGTAAAATTAATGCAAATACTGAAAAATATCGGAATAGATGACAAGGATATTCGTGTCATTAAAAATTTGTACTGGAATCAATCTACTATCGTATACTTTGGAGATAACTACACCGATGAAATCGCCATACAACGAGGAGTCAGACAAGGTTGCGCTTTGTCGCCAATATTATTCAATGTTTACTCGGACCAGTTATTTAAAAAGGCACTTGAGAGACAACCATATGGAATAAAAATCAACGGGAAACTACTTAATGTGATTAGATATGCGGACGATATAGTAATTCTGTCAGATAAAATTGAAGGTCTCCAAATTCTGCTTGATCGTATTCACGAGGTAGGGGAGGAAATGGGCATTAAAATAAACTCAAACAAAACCAAATTTTTAGTGTTTAGTTATGACCCACATCCCGATACAAAACTTCAATTAAACGGAGGCCAATTTGAGAAAGTTGACAAAAAGACATATTTCGGAACTGTGATAACGGACCAACTAGATCCAGACATAGAAATAAAACGTAGAATAGCAATGACTAAAACTACTTTTATGAAAATGAAGTCATTTCTTTGTAATAATCATCTCAGTTTAGAACTAAGACAAAGAATGGTTAAGTGCTATGTTTGGTCCGTACGTTTGTATAGTGCAGAAGTGTGGACGCTAAAAGTATCGATCATGAACAAAATTGAAGCATTGGAAATGTGGGTTCATAGACGAATGCTGAAGATACCTTGGACAGCAAGGAAAACTAATGAAGAAGTACTAAGGAGCGTCAACAAAGATAGAGAACTGCTAAAGACCGTTAAACATCGAAAAATGTCTTATCTGGGACATATAGTAAGGGGAAGTTGATATAAAATATCACAACTGACCCTTAAAGGCAAAATAGAGGACCGTAGAGGTGTAGGAAGAAATTAAGTTTCTTGATTAAAAAACATTCGTGAATGGACTCGGATATCAAATGCAGGATAATTATTCCATATTGCAGAAGATCGAGAAACCTTCGCAATGGTGATCGCCAACGTCGAATAATTCTGATATGACACGCGAAGAAGAAGCCAACCAGGTGTTAATTGCTGGTAGATTTTTTGATGCATTCAACCCTATATGTTGATGCTAACAGTTTAGCGTTTAATTTTTGTGTTTTTATTCAACCACTTGTTGAATTGCTGTTCAATATATTGTTTTTGTTTAACTACCTAACGCATTTTATTTCTCTAATTAAATATTAGATTTAAACATTTGCTTTGCATCTTTTACATATTTGGCCTTCAGAATATAGTTTGTTATTATATTTCTTTGGCACCTTAGGTTTCTTAGCTTTCCCCTTTTATGTACAAAAAGTTAAGTGGCGCCCTTTTTCTATCTTGATCTACTTTTCTATGGTAACTTTCCATACATGTCTCTCTATCGATCCATTTACCTATCCTATCTTAACTTTGATACTTTCTTTTGTTATACAACATACCGATTCCAAAAGCTAGTTTTGAACCCACGACTCGCTCTCCAAAAAACCATAAGGCTGCCGTTCGCAGTATATCCAATGGTGACCTTTCTAGCAACATCCAGAAAAGGTTACGCATGATATATTATTGGCTATTGTTTATAATTGTTTACTGTAGTGTAATATTGACATAGTTGATACTTTACCAACCAATAATATATGCAGCATTTTCTTTTCTGTTTTTAGCGGTTAAGTAACTTGTTATCGTTTGGACCTGATGGCCCGAATTTATAGAGAACAAAACCCCCTGTCGTAGTTACAATAAAAACCAATTATATTATAAGTCTTTTTTTCTATTTACCCAGTAAATTAAAATTAAATAAAAGATAAATTTCTTTCAGTTAATTATGGTTGTTGATAACCCTGTCTATTACTATAACCCTTATTTTTCGTCAATTTAACATTTTGAAACTTACCTTTCGGTATCCATTCTAATAGTTCTTCCAATTCAGCTTCGAAGTTCTCAAGATATGGCTTTCTTATCTAAAATCACCTACCTTGTTTCCAATAATACTGCAAATGCAACGATTGCTTGTGCTTAAATTTCAAGGCGTTTACTTTAGTTATGAAGTATGTGAAGATTTTAAAAATTTAATATAAATTTAAATTCGTCTCTAACTACACTTTCTACAGACCTTAGAACGCATAGCTAATGAACTATCACGTAAACAAGTGAATCATATAGGTAAGTTGGTTCAAAAAATAAGTTAAAGGACAGATAAATCTGCCTCCAACGCAGTGTTTACTTAAATGGTGTTCAATCCCTAGTAAGAAACATGGGTCGGGGTTTTTTTCTTTAAAAAATCCTCTTGTTTTTCATCGACATCTATTTGATAAGAGTATGATAAAAATAATAACCGCAGCATAACCGCAAATAGTAACCGCAGCACGAACTTTCGAGTCATGCAGGCCTTATAGCTCTTTCTTCTTCTTTAGTTTCCGTGTCTCCTCGTTGGAACTTTATTTACAGCTGCTTCTAAACAGTTTAATTGTTGTAATTCCAAACCAATATCGCAAGTTCTTAAGCCAGGATGTTTTTCTTCGGCCTTGACTCCGTTTCCCTTTTTTCCCTGCATTCTTTCACAGCATTACATACTTAGGGTCCTCTAATGACGTATCCAAAGTATTCAAGCGTTATTGTGTTTAGGGTGCTGATTATTTCTTCGCTTTTTTCATTCTCTGGAGAAGTTTTAGAACCAGACGCCGCACTATTTCTTAAATCAGAACTATCAAAACCTAAAAATATGAACGGTGTACTATATTTCTTACCGCAACTATACCAAATCAGTTTTGCCTGTGCTCCAAAAGTTCTGTGTTCACTTGACAAGGAAAATTACACAGAAAAAAAATATTGCACTGAAGACAATGAGGGTAAATGTAACGTTAAGACACAAACTGTTTCAGATAGAAATGTATTATACCTCTAATTGCGTATCTTCAAATTTACTAGTGGATATGGATTACTAGTTCAACTACAAAATGAAACATGGCATGTATTTTAACATAAGTCATATA
This sequence comes from Diabrotica undecimpunctata, assembly GCF_040954645.1. Classification (NCBI taxonomy): domain Eukaryota; kingdom Metazoa; phylum Arthropoda; class Insecta; order Coleoptera; family Chrysomelidae; genus Diabrotica; species Diabrotica undecimpunctata. The sequence continues at coordinate 6,403 of NW_027314567.1, read as the reverse complement.
TTCTCCATTATTACGATTTTATTACAATAAGATAAAACTATTAAAATATCAAATGGTTCGTTTACTACATGTTGTAAAAAATCATTAAAAAAATATTTAATACGTTCGCTGCCAGATATATTTTTTAACATTTTTACATTGCTCTCTAGTGGGCCGCTACATGAAAAGAACGTTGGTCCTATCGGGGCAACGCGGCACAGTGAGGTAAGTAAATACTGTCGTGCGCCGTTCGTCCCGTACCACATAACATAACCTATGTTATATGTAAACAATCAGTTTGTGAAGTTGCTTTATGCTGTTGTTTTATTATTTAAATTAGAATAATAGCCGTAAGTATTTTATTATAGTTCAATAGATATATATTATTTTAATTATCTGTATTGTTAGACGTCTAAATGTAAGACAGCTTTGTCTCAAGGTTGGCCTATGGAACCATGGTTGACCCCATGAAACCAACATGACCTGGTACGGCAAATAGTTGACCCCCCCATGGACTAATATGGCCTCCTGAGGCAGCATCAGTGTTGGTGCTATGGGACCAACGTGGCAGTGAACGTGTTAATCTGTTTCTGAAGATTACCAAGGCATATAAACTAAAATATTCAAAATGATTTATTAAGATTGAACGTTTGAATGATTCATGTCTTATGGATTCATTAATCTAACGAAATATCGAGAGAGTTCATTCAAAAACTTCACATCTATTATAACTTGGCAGTAACAAAGTCTAACATTGTTTGTGTCTGTAATCCACTGCAAATAGAACCTTTAATGTCAATTTTACACAAAATAGGGTGATGTCTAAGAAAAAAAAATGTGTTGTAGCAGAAGTATCGTCTAATATGTAAACCAGGCAACCACTGGTTCCTATTTTATTTTTCACTTGGCATGCTGCAATTTTTGGATTTTAAACACATGCGTCGTTGGGGGCTACTATTAGAGAACACTTTACTTCGATGAATTAGAATGGTTTTCTAATTTATTTACTTACGTTCATTAGGAAAATTTGTGTCAGCGTGTAACTATTGTATAAAGTAAATTGCTTCACTGTTATATGAAAGTGATAATAGGTACATGTAATCAATATACCGTAAAGCAAGAGACGATGAGCAACAAGAAAAACCAACCAATAAATAAATTACAAAATATTGATCGAAGAAAAATTATATGTCAAATTTGCTATTACAAAAGACAATTAAAGACATACTTATTTAAAGACATACGGTTTCAATATTCACGAAATGGTGTGTTTCTGTGGGATGAAACCATTGCTCCTTGGGGTCATCAAGAGGTGAGATCTTGCATTTTATTTACACAAAAAAATTTCGTTAAATCCAAACGACTTACTATGTATTCTGATAGATGTGGATATCAGATGAGATGTTTCAATGTGGAATGGCCACGCGGCTTAACGTATAAGGATATATGACTAAAAAGTAGAAAAAAATCAAACAAAGCGTCTGCCAAAAGTACACCTAATCGTATCTTCATTAATGATGAAACGTATATCGCCAAAAAAGGCAGCAAAGAGGGTCTGTTAGTCCTTATGGAAAAATATCAAAAAAACTAAGGTTCATTCACCCCCATTTTTGAGCTTTTTATGGTGGGGCCGCTTAAAACATGGAATCCAAGGTCGCATTATCACTCAATGCAAGCATTGACAGGCGCTCGAAACTAGACCTTATGGGAAACTGTTTACACCGTCATTATTTGTGTCATGATACTATAAACTTAAATGTTTTATGTATCATGATTTGTGTTTCACTTTCGCTGGCTGATGAATTTTGTGAAAATGTTTAAAATTAATGTAAATCAATAACCTCTAAAAAAACGGTATAAATATATTATAGCAACATTGTTAGTTCGTTTTTGTTGAGCGGTGTAAACGTGGGAAAAGTGGGTAACATAGGAAGAGGAATATTTAAGAGTGCGTGCCATTCACATGATCATTCCATCTTTTCAGCGGCTCAACTATAACAGAAAAGTTTCTGAAGCAAAAACAGAAGGTCGAGTGGCTAAAGATTCAAAGGCTGAGGTTTAGGAAATACTTTCCCAATACTATACAAAAGTACTTGAACACGGAAGATATTCATTTTGAAAGAAGAGATCATAATAAAAGGAAATTTGTTTCCTAAGGAAGTCATGTAATTGTCACTTCTTCATGGAAATCAGATCTCATCCAGTTAATGGAATTTATATGTCCGATCATATTACGAACGAAATGGTGTTGCACAGAATGGGAAGAAACAGAGAACTTTTGACCACTATTAAAAAGCGAAAGACAGCATATTTGGGGCACATACTTAGAAATGATTAGTACGAGTTGTTGCAGCTGATTATGAAGGGCAAAATCGAAGAAAAAAGGGGTCCTGGTAGACGACAAATATCCTGGCTGAAAAACATTCGCGACTGGACCGGGTTAAACACAGAGACGCTCTTCAGAAAAGCAGAAGAAAGAGACGAATTTGCAATGGATATAGCCAACTTTCATTAGTGGAGACGGCACTAGAAGAAGATATGTCCCATACACCAGGAATTTTACAAAAATACGAGTTTTTTAGCACAAGCAACGAGAGGTGAAGTAATTGGTTCATTTGACGACGAAGGAGATTGAAGATTCTAATTTTTCATGTCATTAATAACCAGTTTTTGTACTTAATAAAGTTTTTGATGTAATATTGAGTAAATAGTTTGTGACAATCGACTAAATAACTGAAAAGTGCAAATGGACCAACCCACATTAAAAAATCAAATTGTCTCCGTCAAATTTTTTAACAAATTCATTCAATTTAAGTAATTTGTAATAATTGGTTTAATCTGAAAATGTTTTTAATCAAGTTCTTGTGCATTCATGAATTTTCATATTTAACATAGGTTAGTCAGTTATACCCATTTATTAAGTTAGTTTCCTCTAATATTTGGACGTCCATACTACCTGGATACCAACTGTTTATGTAACTGGGTTAAATCTCCGGTCTGTACAATTCGCCCATCAAAGGTCCCAAGAAATCTTACAATTTTTATTTAAAAATTTATTTTATCATATTAGTATTGTATGATAAGGTAAATATTTTTCAAATTCTCTTTTATTGTCTTGAACATTGCCTTATCTGTTATAGTGATCCTATTTTGCGCAAACGTGACCCCCACAATAAAATAAATGCATACGAGAATGTGATCTACTAATTTTATCTTTTATGAACTCTCACTCTGTTTTGGTTCTAGTGTAGTTACTATTTTTTCTATAAACTGGTCAAAAAGTCGTTAAAGTAAGTAGATATATGGAGTCCCACCTTTTTAACAACAAACCAATGGATACTTCCAATGTTTTTTATATTCCAGTGTCTCTAATACAAGCAATGCTATTGTGTCAAAAAGGTTAAGACTAGTTTGTTCACAACCAATTATTTTATGAGTATATAAATGATTTAAAACGTGTCCGACGATAGTTCGCCAATAAGATATTGCTGATCCGATAGTCTATAAATATTTATACTACTTATAAAATTACAAATTACTTGAAAGCCAGCGATACACCATTCAAAAAGAATTCCCAAATAAATTCGTTAGCAAATGAAAATCGGATATCGGAAGGTAAAACTATCATAATTTAAAAATTATATTTAAATATAAATAGATTTAAAAATAATTTATTCTGTGATAGTACCATTTAAAACTACTTAGATGACTTACTACAGATGGCGCATACCTCAAAGTATAAAATATTATTTTGGCAATGGAATTTATTATTGGAAAATCTAATATCAAGGTACTACTAGTACTTATTTTTCTACATACTGTAACATGTTTGACTCCCACTTGGTAATGTAATCCTAGGAATTTCTTTTAATAATTGAAACTTCTTTCCACTTAAAAAAATTGATATTGAGGCCAATAGTAACAAAGTAAATCCTGTACTGAAGTAAGAAACCTGTAATAAAAACATTTTGAGGGTAATGTAATGTAAGGGATAAAAATAATCGTTTTATTAAACCCCGATGATTTTTTTCGATAACAAGCAAAAAATGTATAACCCCACGTATATACGAAAGTATGACAAGTAAAGGAAGGGAGCTCGCGGATTTTATGTAGAAGAGAAGGATTGATGTACTCTGTGTGCAAGAAACTCGTTGGAAGGGTAATAAATCGAGAGATCTTGGCGATAAATGCAAGTTATTACACACTAGTGCGAACAGTCATTGCAGAAATGGAGTTGGTATTATTTTGAACGAGTGGAAGTAACATCTAGTAATAGTCGATGCACTGAAGATAAACCTACCAAATTTTTGCAGTAGGATGGATCTCAATGAAACTTTTTGCATTCAATTCGTATGTGCCAGGAAATTGTGTGACCAAAAATGAATAATGTGTATATGAAAATTGCATTATCGAACAAGGAAAATACATTTTCCAATGCGAAAATGAGTTCAATATTACTACTGGGTTGTTTTTTGGGATCACTGAACATGAATATCATGACGGCGATAAAACTTTGTGGTGAAGCGATGAAGTGCAACAGAAATTTAGGGAGAAGAAAGTTGTGGGGACAGCAGGTAGGACAGCGCTGTTGCCGCTGCTAAGGAAAGGTCGTCTGCAAAGCTGTATGAAGAGTGGGAAACGCCAGAGGGGATGCGAAGGTTAAACAGCATTGTTAAAGCAAGGGACAAGTCATCAAAGTATTTGACTGACGTGCACAAGGAAGAGTGTTAAGATCCGAAGATCAAATACAGCAAAGATGGTAGAGTACTTTAGAAAATTGCTAAATGAAGAACAACAGCATGTAATACAGGGGATAACGAGAGATGAGCTTGCCAAAGATGTAAATGGGATGAATAATAATAAGGCAGTAGGACCTAACGGAATACCTGTGGAGGTAGCTCTAGAAGAGGAAGGGGTTGGTGTGTTGTGTCAAATGAGTAGTAGGATATTTTAGGAAGAAAGGATAAACAATGCATGAAGGGAGAGCTTGATGATAACACTGTTTAAAGATAAAGGGGAGATTCGGTTACAGGGGAGATTATAGATAAGAACTGTAGAACTATAAAGGTAATTTCACACAACGAAAATTTGGGAGAGAACCGTAGGGCGAAGGTTAAGAAGAGAGACATCGACAGAACAACTTGGGATTATGTCAGAAACGAGGAACAACGGATACCTTGTTTGCTTCGAGACAGTTGATAAAGAAATACGGCGAGAAGAAAAGAGAGCTACATTTGGTATTTATAGATCTTGAGAAGACGTACGACGAAGTTCCTAGACAAGAGCTATGGAGATGCACGAGAGTTCTGAGAAGGTTAAGGCTCGTGAAGAATTTGTATGAGGAAACATATACCAAAGTAAATACTTGTGTCGGATTGACGGAAAATTTTCCAGTAAACGTTTTGTGAGGAAGAAAAACAAGCGTATGTAATAAAAATATAGGAAAGTGAAAACTGTATTAAAAATTAATTTAAGATATAAACTTTAAAAATATTAAGTAATGAAAGGAATGTTAATTTTTAAATATGTTTTAACAGTAGAGTAAGGGTCGCTTTGGCGAGACAGGACAGGGCATTTGAACTACTCTGGCCGTCCTGTCTCGCCAAAGCGACACTTACTCTACTTTAAACTATTTCAAAGACATTAAAAACAAATTGATTTATATTATTAAATAGTGGTATAAGTGTAATGGGTATATTTAATATAAACATCATTTTTTGAGATCATTTAAATGCAGAAGAAGCACATTCCTCTGTTTATTAAAATCAGTTTTCGTTTTCAAGTATACATAAAAAATTTCTTGTTCCATCTCTTACTGTTGCTGTTACAACAACAAGGAGGATCATCCGATTTCGATTCAAATTGGAATTTAGTCACAAGCCATCCGCGAACAAAAACAGTAATATTTTAGCAATAAAAGCTTTTTATTTTTTCAACAATGCGGAGACAAATTTATAAAAAGGGGACTTGTGCAAAATATTGCTGAACATGTAAAAAGAACCAACAGAAATTGTGCCATCCACTCCCTATATTTAACCAAAACGGCAGTACAAAGAAATTAACGTTTATTTAAATAATATCTAAGGATTTTTTTAAATAAAATGACAAAAAAGGTGTAAGTGCTAATGTATTTTTTAGCTTTTTCTAAGTTTGGACCCAAAATTGTATATACTGTAAATATTTGATGTTTATGTACAGTGTGTCATTTAAAGCAGAAACATTCCTGTAAAATTTGAAGTCATTTAATATCAAGTAATAAAGGGATTGTGTATTTAAATTATCATATCATACTAAAACCATTTTTCACAGTCGTCAAAAAAAGAGGATGTTTGTTATCGATTTCTTTACTAAAAAATAACTACGCCACTGGATTTCTAAGTGCCTCCCAATAGCTGCGGCAAAAATTAAACTCTGAGATAGCGCG
>NW_027314566.1:0-13327 GCF_040954645.1 Diabrotica undecimpunctata | reverse complement strand
ACGCGCTATCTCAGAGTGTGGCTATCTTCATGTCTATTTACTTTTTTAAGTGATACAAAATAAAGTCTATGGAACGCGTGCTTCACATCAGACAGAATGTAAAGCACGACACAATGTAATTCAACGATGCCGCAGAAACAGTGTTGCCGTGATCCTAAATCGAGCTTATCGTTATGATTTAAAAATTGATTATGATGCCGAAAAATCTATATCTATTGGGAAAATAACAATCATTTGTCAACATTGTAAGGCGTTAAAATACAAGTACTAAATCTACTGGATTATTTTGTACTGCTTGAAACGTAAAATTGAAACTAGCTGATCCATTACGCACATTTGTATATGGAAAGGAAAATGATTTTAAACATTTCTTAGAGAGAATTCCATGCCTACTTTTAAGATATAATACCACAATAGTTTTTGGATAACACTTAAATTTGTGTATCGCCTCACTCCCAAATAATAAATTAATTACAGATATCTCTTAATTAAATTCATTACAACCCTTTTAGTATTTAGGCAGGCGACTGATACCAAAACGACGTTAACCTTCCGAAATGGCGTCTCAAACGGCGCGAAAAACTAATTTCACCGAATAAAATTTCGATCAGTCACGACAAAACTGCCTAAAAAACACAGCAATAAAAAATTTATGTGTGTATTAATGGTCCATCAATTCATTTCAATTTTATCACCCCGTTTTATAACCTCTATAAATAGTGTGATGTTATTTCTCAACAAATATGTTCCATCTCTAATCGTTAAACGTAATCGTTTTTCACCATATATAGACCGGATGGGAATTTGGTAATTTGAAAATGGATTCGAGTCAATTGGAAATATTAGTAATGAGCTGATCTTGTTTTTAGATACCTTATATTTTTAATGTTAACAGGCAACAATACCTATCGTTTTTTTGGGACTTCAGAGACTGAGTAAAGCACGACGTGAATTAACTAACTTTATTTAACTCAAAAACTCACTTAATCACAAGTATTACAATAACTAATCACATTAATACACATTAATAATTAATTATTACAAAAAAAAATTAGAATAATACGTATTATCTGTAATACTAATCTAGAGCTACCTCAGCGGGCTTATATAATGCGAATTTCGCGAATCCACGCTAAAATCCGAAATCCTAGAAGACCAGCTTTTTATCGGAGTTTGCGACGAAGATGCTTCTCGAGTTTTTTTGAACACACAGGGCCGCAATAAGGGGTCTATGACTCACATCTATACATTGGTTGACAGGACTGTCCTTAGGTAGAGATCCTAGTCTGGACAGAAAAATGTAAGCAGGTGCTTATTGGACATAATACTGATAGAAAAAAACATTCAGGTATCAAGTCTCAGAAAATCTGTTTAGATTTTCCTAATAATATTTATATTATATCAAAATAGAAAATAAGATATCACAAGCAATAGAAATACATAGAGGAGTACGACAGGGATGCATTTTGTCACCGCTGCTATTTAATGTTTATAGTGAAAGCATCTGCCAGGAAACCCTTTTGCAAGCAAACGAAGGAATCGTAATCAATGAAGAGGTTGTAAATAATATTCGATACGCAGACGGCACTGTACTAGTTGCAAGAACAGTAGAAGAATTACAACGATTACTTACAAATATAAATATTGCCTGCAACAATTATGGCATAACTATCAATATCCAAAAAACCAAGTATATGGTCTTCAGTAAGAACATGACACAACCAGCACATATTAGTATAAACGGCATTCAAATTGAAAAAGTATCAAGTTACAAATAGGTACCATAAATAGTAAACTGTCAAAATGTTTATTAAATATTATACAACCATTTGCAAATAAAAAAGACACATTTATAAAAAATACACAACATGTTTTAAATAAATTATCGAATATTGAATTTATTTCAAATAATATTTTAGTAAGTTTGGACATAAATAGTTTATTTACAAATATGCCATTAGATAAGACTTTAAATATAGTCAAGACAAAATTAGAGAGTGATCATACATTGGCAACTAGAACAGAACAATATTCTGCTTCTTTCAGTACCCTTTCCGATTATCGAACGTTGGCGATCATATTGGCAATAATAATTTTGTTTACGGCGGCTCTAAATAAATTAGCGGTGGTCTCTTGATACCATTCTCGAAGATTTCGGAGCCAGGATGTTCTTCTTCGGCCTGGGCCTCTCCTTCCGGCGATCTTACCCTGTATTATGAGGTGTAGAAGGTTATACCTCTCTGGATGTCTCATTAAAAGACCGAAATATTGTATTTTATCGTTTTTGTAATTTCTGTGCTCTTTTTCATTCGATGTAAAACTATTTCATTTCTTATTCGATCTACCCAACTTATCCGCAATACTCGTCTCGATAATCTCTGTCATCTCAACATTAATGTCTCTCTAAGGGTCCAGCTCTCCATACCATACAGCAAGGTGGAGAATATGTAACATCTGATTTTAAGGTTTAACGTAATATCTCTATTAATTGGAATTTTCTTTAATTGATAGAAGGCGGCTCTGGCTTTTTCAATGCGTATTCCTATTTCTTTGTTCTTCTTATTTCAAATAGGTAATATTGTGGACTACTCTGAGATAGCGCGTTTTCTAACTCTCTTCCATACAGTCTGGTGTTCGTTTGTTTTTAACTCCGTTTTGCTGACAACCATAAGTTTTGTCTTAGAAGTATTAAGTTTTAGCCCATATTCATGACATGCTTCGGTTACCCTGTTTATAAGTCGTTGCAGGTCTTCTTCATTGGACGCAATAAGTACTGTGGCGTCTGCATATCTGAGGTTGTTGACATTAAATCCGTTGATTTTAATGCCTGTATCTTCAACTAAGGCTACTTTGAAACTAAAATCGGAGTAGATAATAAAAACTAGAGGCGATAGAATACATCCTTGCCTCACTACACGTCGTATTTCCACTGCTTCCGTCGTGTTGTGTCCAATTCGTATGTTTTCACATTGATGATAATACATAATTTTTGATAATACAAAGGTCTCGGTCATCAATTCCCATCTGTTGCAAGGACACCTATAAGTTTGTCATAGTTTACTCAGTCAAATGCCTTTTCGAAGTCGATAAAAACACATACACCGATTGTTCGATATCCATACATCTTTGAACCATGACCTGCAAAGTGAAGAGTGCTTTAGGAATAATACGAGGAATAATTTAGGAAGCAGGAAAATAAACAATACCATACATAACAGAATTGTCAGAAAAACTTAAAAAGATAGGAAATAAATTCAACAACATTCTAAAACCACAAACACATTGAGATATATTTTATCTTAAACTAAAACCTAACAATAAACAAGCAAGAACAAATAAATTGTATGTTTAAAATACCTTGTAAATGATGTTATTAGTTTTATTTAGATGAAAAATCAGAGAATAGAATAGAAATATGCTTTATTGTCACTGAAAATTATACAATTTTATGGACAAAGCTTACAAAAAGTATAACAAAAAAATAACAATAACCAATTAAAATTTACTAAGATTACATAAATTGTCATTATCACAAAATAAAAGATAATAAAATATATAATCCATTGCAAAATTTAACTAAACTGCAAATTGCATTAATAAAACCTTACGAACTAGTTTACGAAAAAGTTTAAGTTTGCTGCATGTGATATAGCCCAGTCTGGTTCAAAAAAAAAGGTCGAAACATTTTTCGCAGATATCTGAAGTTTTAAGACATAGGTGGGGGTTACTAGATGAAGAATAGATGAAAAAAGTACTCGTATTTTTACCTATTGCGTTTTTTTTTACAATAATTAATGGTCCACAATTTCATTTTTCTTTCATATAAGTGTTTTCCCCTATATATTTTACATAAACAATATTTATATCATTTTTTTATATCAAGAATATCTTTGGTTTCACCGTTTTTTAAATTAAAATTAATAAATAAATTTACGGAGATATTTTGCAGAGATTTATAACTAATTTAATTAGGAACTAATTTATAAATTTTATTAATTTTTTTATCAACAAAAATTAAATCTTATTAAATACATTTGAACATCGAGAAATTAACCGTCCTTTTAAATTTGTGCGAATTTCCCCCCCTATCGGTCAAATAGTTTAAAAGTTATTTAATTTGTTTATTCCTGAGGCTAAATATTTAAACTATTGAACTTGCTCTATTAATGATGCTAGACACATTTAGCAAATTTCATAGGACTTAAGATTAAGACTTAAAACTATTTCAGAAGTTTTAATGCATATTGCGTTGTAATCGAAATTATTTACAAAATAAACGTATCGAAAAAGGGGTATGTTTTTTACTTATAAACAATTGTAATAACTTCTATATTTTTTAAGCTACAGACAACTATACGTATCACAACCATTGGATAGCTGGGTAAAAAATTTCACATTTTATAAAAAACCTTCTATGACCAATAGGAACGAAGTTAGGGACTATTTTTAAAAAAATTCATGTCTCCATTGTTTATAAACATTAAGAAGTAAAATTTGAAAATTTAATTTAAGGTCCACAGATTGATTAGAACAGGATTGAAAAAAGGCTAATAAATGAACGTTTACAAAAGAACATATACAGGGTGTTTCAAAAAAGGTAAACCCCGTCTCTAGGATAGGTAAAAAACTGAAAAATAATTGGGGTTTGCTTAGTAAAAAAATTTTTGTAACGCCATCCGTTTTCAAGATACAGGGGGTTGAAGAAAAAAAAATTTACGCATTTTTTACGATTTTGCCGAAACTACTGGCAAACATTGTAATGAAATTTTATACGAATATGTTTTGAAAGCTGATACATCTCATGAATTTGTTTTTATATCTGATTCTCATAGAGGGCGCTAGTTACACGGATCGTACTAAGTACTAGTCAATATAACTTTTTTAAGAGTATAATTATTAATCAAAATTTCAAGTAAACTTAAACATCATTCAATTTTACACGAAAAAGGTACTCTTGGTAAAACTCGATACTGTGTACCGTTTTCGGAATATTATTGATTTGAAAAATTATGAAGTAATAATTGATGCTGGTATAAAATAGTTAGTAATTAAACAAAACTCACAAGAAGAAAATTAAATTAATGACTAAGAACATAAAATAAAAATTCAATTACAGAAGTGTTCAAAATACCCTCCGTTTTCGCGAATACGCGAAGTCTATTCTTTTTTCTTAAGATTCCATTAATCTTCTAAACGGTATGGGATCAGCTATGATGTCATTAAATTGGCGTGAATTTACCTCTGTAGCATAGACTTTTTCCTTAATATACGACCAAACTGCGTAGTCCAAAGGGTAAAAATCGCATGACCGAGGAGGCCAATGAATCGGAGCTTCTGCACCTCTACCAATCCATCGATTCGAAAAAATGATTACGTCAACCAATTACGACACCTTCTCTCAAAGTGTGTTGGAGCTCCATCGTGCATAAAAAATAAAGATCTTCGCTCGTTTAGCGTTAAATCTTCTAATATCTCGAATAAGGAATTATTTAAAAAATCAAGATACATATCACCATTTAAATTTCCAGGGTAGAATATGATAACCTATTAATTTGTTAACTCTGAGATAGCGCGTTCTCATCACACCAGTAGTGTGCATTATGGGAGTTAAACATACCTTGTCGCGTAAAGGTGGCCTCGTCCGTAAAAAGAATGCATTATAAAAAATTTGGATTGCGGGCTGTCCTTTGTTGCAATGTTTCACAAAAATCCACTCTAACCGGTAGATCATCTGGCAAGAGCTCTTGGACTTGTCTGTAATGATAAGGATGTAATTGCTGTTCTTTCAGTATCCGCCAAGTACTTGAAGAAGAAGTATTTGTTTGTCTTGCTATATTCCTTACGCTAACTGTTGGATCTTGATCAAGTAAATTTAAAATATTATTTTCTTTATTAATTGTTCTACTCTGAGATAGCGCGTCAGAATTTATTTTATTTGGTCTCACATTCCCAGTTTCTCGACAACGTCGTTCAACGGGTCTAAATGTTTTTTTACTTGGTAAGTTTCTTCTAGGAAACTTTTCTGCATAACGTGTCACCGCTGCACTAGAACATCCTAAACATTCGCCTAAGGTTAATAACATGTCAGTGTATTCAACATTTGAGTACATTTTGATTTGATTTTACAAATAACAAGGTTTCAAAACTCTAATTATTGTTGATTTATCGTCATAACAATCAATAAATGTCAGATTTCCATGGCACACTTGGAGAAAATAGAGGTATACCTATTAGAACTTTATCATTACTACCAGCATCAATTATTACTTCATAATTTTCAAATCAAAATATTCCGAAAACGGTACACAGTATCGAGTTTTACCAAGTTTTTTTAAAACTTTTTCGTGTAAACTTGAATGATGTTTAAGTTTACTTGAAATTTTGATTAATATTTATACTCTTAAAAAAGTTATATTGACTAATACTTAGTACGATCCGTGTAACTAGCGCCCTCTATGAGAATCAGATATAAAAACAAATTCGTGGGATGTATCAGCTTCCAAAACATATTCGTATAAAATTTCATTACAATGTTGCCAGTAGTTTCGGCAAAATCGTAAAAAATGCGTAAATTTTTTTTTCTTCAACGCCCTGTATCTTGAAAACGGATGGCGTTACAAAAATTTTTTACTAAGCAAATCCCAATTGTTTTTCAGTTTTTTACCTACCCTAGAGACGGGGTTACCTTTTTTTGAAACACCCTGTATTATTTGACGCTTTCGGAATGAAAGCTGAAAGGATTATGCAACAAAAGAGTAATTTCGAGTAATTTTGGTTTAAAGAATTTTGATTTGCCAAACTATATTTACCTTAATTTTATTTTTAATACATATATGTATTGATCTGGCTCTTTGACATATATTTTAATCAAATGTGCTTTTTTGAAATTAGTTTTATAATTAGAATATAGTTATAATGACTTAGTACATTGACGAATTTGTACAAGTTTTAATGATAGTATTCATTCTGTGCAGCTGACGGTAGGGTATATTATGTTACGTTTAAAGCGCTCATATCGGCCAAATTTGTCACCGTAAGGTCCGCTTGCCATTATGCTAATTTCAGTACTGATTTCAATACTAAAAATATTAATTACAAGTCAATTTAATATGAAAAATGTGGGTTTGTGTTTGCAACTATCTTAATTTTAATTAGAATGTGGGCATACACTCTACCAATTTTGCATTGATAACATAGCAATGAAGTTTGTTTTATGATTAGAGTAAACAAAATACACATTTAAATAATGATGGTGAAAAAGAAGATTTCAGTAATATTGTATGAAATCTTTTTACATGCTGTTCGTGCAATAAGGTACCACTGACTTGGTACGTAGATAGCAACATTTTTTGAAGCCCTCTCAACATTACTACATATTTATACTATCACCTTTGTTTTGGGTATGTCCCTTTTCCAAGAAAAAGTGGGAAATTTTAATTTAATGTTTAGCAGCCAGATCTTTATACATTATGACAGCATTTCTGTTCAGATTCTGTCCCCACAGTTGTCATAAAAAAACATTTCTTGTTTTCCTTCCAGAGCCTTTTCTTCTATTAAGTTTTTAACACAGGAAGCTACTTCATTGGATCCTCTCGGTCCTTTTATCTTATCCCACATGTAGTAATAACCTTTTTTTAAATACTCAGATTGCAAACAGAAAGCTTTCTACGGTAATACAACTGACATACATCTAAATGGGGCGTTTGAAGAACTTGTTGCATATTAAAAACTGCTGCAAAATAGGTGCCATCATTTTCACATCCCTTCTTTGATTTTTCTTGTTTCTCTTGCAAGCATCTTGTTTTTTAAATGGTTTTCAATTAAATCTTTCATTTCATTTCTCTCTTCTTCATTGCTGTTTTTATGTTGTTTTTCGCATAGGTCACACAAATCCTTTTTTGGATTGAAGAATCCAAGATTCAAATTTGTGTTGAATAAAGATCTATACATTGACAACTTCGCGAATTGTTGAATATTTTTATTCATAGTCTTCTTTATATAAATCATACATTATTGTAATATTTGGATTTGAATCTAAATATTGCCTCTGTGTATCTTTTCGGCAACAATGGCTTTCTACCCTTGTAAACATATTGATATGATCCATCACTGACTGTTTTATTTGCCAGATAATTTTGTAGCACAGATATTTTTTCCTCTTTGATCTTCTCCAACTGTATTCAGTATTTGATCTCTTTTGGAAAATGCAGTTTTTATCATTTGATGTGAAAGACACAATGTATTCAGAAAAAATATTTTATACTCTTTCGTTCTTTTCAGAAGTACAAATATAATAGAAATAAGACATAGACGTGCGTGACTGTTTTCTACTACTACCTGTCGAGGTTACTTCTACATCCTTACTGTCAACATTATTAGTGAAGTCATCAATTTTATAAATTCTTACTCTCGAGCGCATAATAGGCTTCTCCTCTACATTATCTATAATAAAATCCTAAGGTATAGGCCAATAAAAAAAATTACTATTTGCTAAAATATAATTATAAAAGTAGCCTACATGACCTAAAACTTAAGTTAATGATATTAAACTATTTAATTGTACAAACAGGAACTATTAAAATTATATTAATATTACTATCTTACCTGGTGACAGTGGCACCATATACTTCTCACGACTTAACATACTTATTTGAATTCTCAAACAGGAAAAATATTGTTTTTAGAGTACAATTTTTACTGTTGATTTTGAGATACAAATAACACAAACTAACCTAAGTTTATAAAAACTAGACTATTGCTGCCACGATCTCCAGATAGGCTAGTTCTGCACGCAGTATATTTGATTTAAATCAACTCAGATGAGAAGAGAACTAATAAATGTTGACATACACTACTTCTGCACCAACAAAATTAAGATAATGGACATAGACTACTTCAGTATTATTTGAAATGTTTAAATAATTTTAAACCTGGACTTATAATATTTCTGCTGTAAGCACCCACTGTAACAAGGAAAGTTTTGGTCAAAAAAACAGCAAGCAGCAAATTTTGGACATAGATTAGTTCTGTTCTAAGGCAGCGATATTATTTAGTAGTCATTCGTACTGTTTTTGCTTCTTCTTCTTCGGCTTTTCCCATTATGAGTTCGCCGTTTTCGTCCTCCACAGCACTCTATTCTCCCAGTCACCTTCTCTGAGGTCTCTATCTATCATAGCATTTCCGACGTATGTTTTCCATCTTGTAGCAGGTCTTCCTCTCCGTCTTCTTCCCGGCGGCTCCCAGTTTAATATTCTTTTCGGCCACCTATGCTCTGGCATTCTTTGTACATGCCCGTACCACTGCAGGGCTCTGTTTTCCAACTTTTTTGTAATTGAGCATTTTACTTCCATTCTGTTCCATATTTCCTCCGTTCTTATTTTATCCGCTCTTGTGATTTGTAGACATCTTCTCATAAAGTCCAGTTCAACTGTTCTTATTTTATTTCGTATTGTTGTTGTCATTGGCCATACTTCCGCTCCATATAGGGTAATATTCATCACTATGCTTTGAAAGATCCTCTTTTTGTTTTCTTTGGTTAGAGTGTTGTTCCATATCACTCCATGAAGTGCTCTTGTGGCTTGTTTTCCCCGTGCTATTTTCATTTCTAAATACTTAAAAGCCTTACAACTCATAATAGTCTCTTCTTCTAAACTTAAGTTCAAATCTGCAACCTCGGGTCCAATACATAAGTATTCGGTCTTGCACATATTTATCTTGAGTCCCCAAAGTTCATATTCTTCCTTTAATTTCCTTATCATATATTCCATATCCTCCCTGTCTTATGCAAAAATGACTTGATCATCTGCGAAAAGTAGTGAATGTAATATATTCTCTTGTACTGGTATGCCCATTGTTCCGCCTTTTCTATACCATCTTTTTAAAGTCTGATCTATATATATGTTAAAAAGTGTAGGCGAGAGACCACATCCCTGTTTGAGGCCTTTTGTTGCGGTGATTGTTTTTGTTATTTCATTACCTAACGTTATTTGCACTTGTGTTTCTTTATCAGTCTTTGTGTTATATTCTCCCATTTCTCTCTAACGCGCATTCTTCTCATTGCTTCCCATAGATGTTTCCTGGGCACGCTATCGTATGCTTTCTCTAAGTCGATAAAGGTCATATGTGTTTCAATGTTTTTTTCTTTGTTCTTTTCAATCACCTATCTCATAATGAATATACTCGTATTATCTAAACATGATCTGGCTTTTCGGAATCCGGCTTGTTCTTCGCTATAATGGTCCATGTGTTGTTCTAGTTTTTCTTTTATAACTGATGAAAAGATTCTTGCTATTGAAAGCATTACACTGATCCCTCTGTAGTTATTTGGTGACCTTTTGTCACCTTTTTTAAAAATGGAGGACATGTATGATAAATTCCACTCATCGGGAATCTTCTCTCCTGCTTCGATTTTATTGAACAACATTCGTATAAAGGATACTATCCTTGCGCCTCCATATTTCAGCAGTTCCATTTTTATGTTCCCTGGTCCTGGTGCTTTATTGTTTTTGGATTTCTTTAGTGCTTTATTTATATCTTCCTCTGTGATTTATGCTTCCTCAGTTATTATTGTCACAGGGTCGTATGAGATATACTCCGGCCTATTCTCCTGCAATAATTTTGTGTAATGCTTTGTCCACTCTTTTGATGTAATTATCTGTATGGTATTTTTACTTCGTTTATTACTTCTGATGTTTTTTTATTTTTTCCATGCTTCCGTTGATCTGTTATACCCTATCGTGTTGTCTATGTCTCTGCACATTCTCTCCCAGTATTCGTTTTTCTCGAGCTTTATTCTTTGTTTAACTTGTTGTCTGAGGGTAACATATTCTCCCCGTGTTCCTGGGGTTCTGTCGTTTAGCCATTTATGAAATGCCCTTTTTTTTCTTTTAATCATCTCTTCTAAGTCGTCGCTGTATTTCTCCAAATATGTATTCTTATGTTGTTCAATACCCAGCACTTCGTTTGCCGCTTTGTTTATTTTTTCCTTTAGGTGTTGATACATTTCTGTTGCGGTCCATTCTTCGTTCATCTGTAGCATATTCTGTAGACTATTCTGATATAGTGTTCGAGTACTAAATTGTTGTAGAAGTTCTACTTTATACCTCATATTTGCGATTTTTTGCATCTCCTCATCTTTCTGGATATTGTCTTTTTGTCGTCTTCCCGTGTATATGAATTTTCCTAGCACTAATCGGTGGTTACTTGCACATTCTGCTTGTCTGTATACTCTTACATCTTGTATTATTGTTTTGCTGGCTTTTCTTACTATTATTAAATCAATAATTGATCTTTGGTTTCTACTAGGTTCTTCCCATGTGTATCTATGTATGTTTTTATGCTGGAATCTTGTGTTGGTTATGGCTAAATCGTATTCTCGACATATTTCGATTAGCCGACTTCCATTGTCGTTTCTAATTTCGTCTTCTCCGAATCGTCCCACTATATCTTCATCATCCTTTCCTAGGTGGCTGTTAAAATCTCAAATTAGTAGAATATCTTCTTTTTCCTTTGTCCTGTCTAATACATCTTTTAGTGCGTTGAAAAAATCTTCCTTTTCCCTTATGGTCGCATTGTCATTCATTGCATATACTCCAACAATTATTGTTGGTTGTCCAAATATGTTCATCCTAATTTCCATTATTCGTTCATTTATTTGCTGGTAATCTTGTATGTATTTTCTCTTTACTGTTTTTCCTTGCAGAAATATTAGTACAGTTCACATTTTTAAATGGTAAATTTTATAAGCCATGAAAACAGTTTCTATGAAAACAGAAAGGAATATAATCGACCATAACCTTGTAACCAGTTGCATGAACCACTTTCTTGAAATCGTGTTAGCGCATCATGTATAGTACTTTTTATTAAATTTAACGTATTAGCATATTACATACGCTACGCCTATCGTGAAAAGCTATTACTTTTGCTACTTGTTCATGTCTCATCTTACATACGCAAAATACAGCACGCAATCACAAAAACTAAAGTCACAGCTGTCAGTATTTATCTTTGTACATTCAAAAGTTAAAAACCGTTTTAGTAAATTTCTGTGGTGAAGGTATATAGAAATATTTAAGAATGAATATTGAGTTTATTTATTTATTTAATTATTTCAACGGTAGAACTATTTACAGTAAAATACAACAAATAGTAAAAAGTAAAAATAATGTAAAATAAACATTAAAACAATAACAAAGAAATAATTAGAAAACAGTAAAAATTTGGACATTAAAAAAGTAGGGTAGAGTGAGGTTAACTGGACATCTTTTGAAAAAAAAAATTATATTTACTTAGTGTCTGGTTCAAAATAAGCCAATATTTATCCTGTGTTTCGTTGTTATTTGACTAACCATTTAATACGGTTTTGAAGTTTAATAAATATCTAAAGGAATAAGGGGATGATTTTCGTAATAATCTGCAATTTTGACCAGTTAACCTACCTAGTAGGTTAACTGAAACATGGAAGCAGGCTAACTGAACAGTATGATATACCAAAAAAAAATGACTAAAGAAAATAGGGAATTTTCTTAACAACTCTTTATTGAACTAATATAAAGTAAAGTCAAATTCATTAAATTCTATGTTAAAAGAAATCATTTTAGCAAACCTGGCACTGCTACTTTTTATCGGCAGAGGCAGTTTGTAAATAATATCATCAACAGGAACAAAACCGGGGTCGCCTTCTAAGAAATATCGTGTTTGGTTATGGCGTTCCATAAAACTAACATCATAGCCGTTTAACAAATTGTCATCAATGTGAGCCACATAATGCCTACAGGTTGCATTAGTCTTGCCATAAACTTTTGCAATAGCATAGTCCCCTTTTGAAACTCTGGGTGGATTGGATTCTACATCGTCAAAATCTTCTGGTGAATCGAAACTTTCTTGGTAACTGACACTTTCGTTACTGGAAGATGTGCTTTCTCTAAATACACGTTTTTTACAACTTGTGTCTTAGTTTGATTTATTTTTATTTTTTTATTGACCTTTTCTTCTCGAATCCTAGCTTCTTTTTCTAAATTTTCTTTGACAGGTGTGTCCGTTAGTATTAAAGATTTGCGTTTTTTACGTCTAACTTTAGATTTGCGTTGCTTGGCTTTTGGGTGAGGGCGAATCTGTTCGGGAGTTATAATTGTTGACATTGGGGTTTGACAAAGTGGCCTCTTTAATGTTAATCCCGACTGAGACTGTTGAGATTTCGTTTCTGCATCCACTGGATGTTCTTGAATTTGATGAAGACGAACATTTTTTTCAATAATTATCGGAGATATTTGAATTTGTAATGTTTGAGAGTTTTCTTCTGATGTTCCTATTTGACCACACTCTGAGA
>NW_027314565.1:0-13328 GCF_040954645.1 Diabrotica undecimpunctata | reverse complement strand
ACGCGCTATCTCAGAGTCGAGAGATAGGTAGTCTCTTCTTGCTTTCCCCAACTATGAGTTTACCTTTCTCCTGCCATTTAACATCTATGCACTCTAGTCTACTAAAGTGATTGATGTCCACCCCCGCGCTTTGGATTGGTCAGATTGGGACAACACACGTGGACAACAAAAAAGGTCAGTCTGTGCCTCGTGGGCTGGATTAATGAGAATTGTGACGCCATATTGAAAAGCCCATCACCATGCTCAATGTCCAACCATTGGATAACAAACATTCTATGACGATATTGCTCTTTGGTGGATTTGGGTTTTGACTTAAACTTCAAGGAAAACCCTCGATTTACGCTTTTAAGGAATTTAAATGAGAACTTTGAAGAAAAAATCTAAGGTCAGAAGATAATTGATAGAAGATAGACATATCTAATGAATTAATTGTTAATTCAAACTCAATTTTCAAAAATTCAGACTTTTGATTACATTTGTCTATTCTTTATACTAATCGAAGGAATGCTTAACCATTTTTATGAATGATGAGTTCAAAAATAGTGCCTATTTAATACTCTGGTGGCTACATTCTTCTATTTTTTATAATAAACTGTTTTAATATTAGTATTACTGGGAGGTAACTGAAAGAAAGCTCAACACATGTCGACAATAATTTATATTTGCAATCTACTCATAAACAGTACATTAAGTAATTTGTAAATGCGATGGACAATATTGACTTGATTTGGGTACTTTCCAAAGGTTTTGTGTTTGATAGTCTTAGTGGTTGTTGATTGTATATTATAGTTGTGCTTAATGTTATTATTATGGCACTATGGTGCAAACTTAGGTCAAAACTAGGCTCTATTTTTGAATACATATTAGGTAAACCTTTAAATATTGCAAAATCTAGAAGATCCGGAATTTTGTTGTTATCCTGCTGGCCTACGTATGTTGGTTGTCCCTGTGGAGAAAAAGAATGAATTGTTTTTCTGTAATATTCCGTAGGTTTCCACCTTTTGTTGTAGTTAGTTTTGATCCCCATAGAGTATTTTGGCATTCCAATTGCCTGCTACCAGAAAGTCTGATCCAAGGGTTTGGAAGAAGCTGTCGTATTCTTCAACTAGGATATTATGTCTGGGAGGTGAATAAATAGCTGTGACAATCAATGGCCACGAGAAGGTTTCTATTCTGATTGAAGTGCTCTAAATTTAGGTGTGGAATAACTTGTAAAATTTTAGTGTTTAACAGTTCATCTGACTATGATTGCTGATCCTGCATGAGGGCAATAAATGTGACTAAATTAGATATCGCTATTTCATTAATATTTTGAGACTTTTTTGAGATTATTTTTTCAATATTGTCTGTTATTACTACATTTATCTTTTAATTGATATCTTCTTTTCCATTTGATCACCATTCTAACAGAGTATATATTTTTGAAGAAATGTCTTAGGATTATCACATTATACTGGGTGGAATAGTGAACAATATAGGCTTGGATTACACCTATCCATGATAATTAAAACCATGATCAATGCTAGTCCATATTTCTGTTCTCTCGTTCAGCGTTAGCTTCGGCCTAAAACGCAAAAATGTACATAACTTTCTATCAAACAATTAATAAATGAAACAAAAGCCTTTTCATAAAACGGCAGAGCTAAAGCCTTCAAGCATCAGTTTATTCACCTCCTCCGAAGAGAACAAACTGAAAATAAGAAAACAGGCAATTAGTGTTACATTTAACGTAAAAAATGAATGACGATGGCAATTTAGCAATGTCCAAAGAAAACATTATACACACCATCAGCAATGAATATTATTAATAGTGACCTGTCTATAGTGTCTATACGCCGATCTTCCTTTTTCTTGCCATCGCTGTATTGTGTTTTAACAAAATAAGAATACGAGATGTGGTTGGTATACCGGCGCATTCCATCTCTCGATCTTTACATTCCGTATTAATTTAAATATTATTTCAGTTGAGATTGTGAAGATATTAACAGCGGCGGAGATTCCATATTTTATCAAGGCATTAACTCAACTCATTGGATTATGATCTATCTTTATGCATGACAGAGCAAAAATCAACATGTTGGCAGTTCAAAACGTTTCGGTAAAAGGAGGCTTATTAATATTTGAATTAAATCCACGGTGACTACCATAAAGATATATGGGACACAGTTTTCGAAGAGTGTTTAAAACAAAAGAAAGCTATTCATTATAAAATTGTGATATGCAAAATATATTTTTGTACTTTCTATTTACTCCAGTCGAAAATGCCACTGAACCTCTAAAAACCATTCGAACAAGGTGAATTTTGCCGAGAATATTAATTTTGGGACCCCAAAAAAAGATACAAAAAAGTTTTCTACTTTTACTCCCAGGTTTCCGCCTAAAACCCCCCCTTGGAGGGGGGTTAAAAAACGCAAAAAAATTAATTTACCAAAAATCTGTACACCGTAGAAAAAATGTTTCAAATAAAAAATGTAGCTAAGATAATTTTAAAACAAAAATGTTTATAAGCATTTTTTGTGTAGAATGAACCGTCCTCTTTAGAAACAACGCTTGAAACGACCGTCGATTTTGCATGTCAGTTACTTGCACGAAATCAATGTTCAATTAAAATTTGTCAGCTCGACGTAATGATCAGAGTAGTGACCCTTTCCCAAGTTAACATGCTTCTTTTTCTATCTTGGCTGCACCGTACTGAAGACCGACCAATAGTCAGAAATACGTATGTACGGTTGCCTTCCATCGATATACCATTTTGTCTTTTCTGTTTTGCGAGACATGCCATTACATTTTACTTTTATTATTCACCTCGCATTATCCTTTTCCATTTGTTTTAAACGTTTGAACGTTTGGTATTCCTTTCCCCAGGTAGCTGTAGCTTCCTCCGCGGTTATTGTTAGTTGTTGCCCTGGAAACCATCACGGTCTTATAACTCTAATGCCACAAATTGGTCGCACTGCTCCTGTAGTGATCCTTTCCCAAGTTAACATGCTCCTTTTTCTAACTTGACTGCCCCGTACTGAAGACGACCAATAGTCGGAAATACGTATATACGGGGTTGCCTTCCATCGATATTACCATTTTTTCTTTTCTGTTTTGTGAGACATGTCATTAGCTTTTACTTTTATTATTCACTGGCATTATCCTTTTCTGGCACTTCTTATATATACACCGAGTATCCTATAGATGACATTACTATATTTATATGATTACGTTAAAAAAAACTATTCCACCCCTACATGGAGAAAATGGAATAGTGTACACAGAAACAGACAAAGCGGAAGTAATGAAGAACACGCTAGAAAGAGGATTTTTAAGAACTATCATCCTGATGAAGATTTAGACTTCACAGAAGAAGTAGCAAGAAGATATAGGAATGTAAAAAGAAGGAAGAGTAACATAAGTATAACTCACACCTCCCTGAAGAAGTCAGACAATTGATCAAGTGGACCGGATAACATTAAAAACAGAGCTCTGAAAAATCTGCCAGCAAAGGCAATAGTCATAGTGAATATAACATCTTAAAACTAAGATACTTTCCTGACAGATGGAAGAAAGCTCACGTAATAATGATCGGAGAACCAGGCAAAAATGACACATGTTCACAAAATTATCGACCAATAAGTTTATTGCCAGCTATAAGCAAAATCGTAGAGCGGATCATACTAACTAGACTGAAAAGAGCACAGATACGGACCCTTATGTGAACTTCTAACCGTTCTGAGACTAACCGAAATATATCGCGAATGGGTTCAATGAAAATAAATATACAGCAGCAGCTTTTCTAGATGTCAGTAAAGCTTTCGATAGAGTATGGCACAAAGGCCTGCTGTATAAAATGAGCCAGAATGGTTATAGAGAAGCGATAGACTGTCTCCTCTCGTCATACCTAGCCGACAGAAGGTTCAGAGTTCGGATAGGGCCAACCCTGTCCGAAGTTGGGACTATGGAAGCTGGTATGCCACAGAGGGAGCAATGCTGTTGCCATACTTCTACACCAAATATACTGCAGACACACATTCTGACCCACTTCGATGCTAAGCCTGTACGCAGACGATACAGCAATAGCTGCTAGCAGTATTAACCCAGATCTAGCTACGAGACACCTAGGTACAAAGAGCACTCAACGAACTTGGGGCATGGTGTGTGCAGTGGAAAATAGATGTCAACCCTGACAAAACACAAACCGTCATGTACCAAAAAAGAAAAGAAAGACCAAATGGGGTGCTATCCCTATTCGATATCCCAATCGAATGGTCAAAACCAAGAAAAATATCTAGGCACAACGTTGGATAAACAGGTGACCTTCACAGAGCATGTAAAACAAACAGTTAACAAAGCCAAAGCGCTTAGAAGTCAACTCTCATTACTAATAGGTCGAATGAGTAAACTGAAATTTAAAAAAAAGATTAGGATGACAAACTGCATAATTTTGCTAACACTAACATACGCCTCAGCAGCATGGAGACATACGTGTAAACCCAACAGAAAAAGGATACAACCGTCCAGAACTTCATGGAATGGCCAATTACTCCATATTACGAACACACTAGACTTTTATGAGGAGCGACTTTATGAAAAAAATAGGTTCTATTTTAAAAAAAACTAAACTATTTTCATAAACTATGCAAAATTTTGTAAAGAATAATATTACACTACTTTCAAAACTCACCTTAAATAATCAAAATACAGCACAACCAAAAAACTTTCCTTACCGCACAAAATTATCTTACCTCAAACGTCAAATAACAAGTAGTTTGCGCAAAAAGAGAGAATTGTTACCCTTCCTGCCAAGGTGGGTAGTTAGTAAAACAATGCATACGATAGATGTCGGAATTATTACTTGCCCGAAAGCGACTTACCCCATATTAGGCAACTTTCCTCTACAGGTCACGCCAAAAAAATTATCTAATAAGAGAATTATTCCGCCAACCATTAGCAAGAAGACTTAAAAGACTATGGCCAAAAGATTTTATTAGATTCACAGTGAAACCATTGATGGATGGCAGTGAGTCGAGGAGTTCACCTTGCATCATATTTACTTATTGAGTAAATTGTAAATTGCAATAAATAAATAAATAAATCATTCTACATTCACCGGCACAAACGACGGAAGCACTTGCATTTTTAAAATAAAAACTTAAAATTTTATTTCTCTTTAAACTTTTATTACTATAAAAACGTAAACACAAACGAAACAAACTGTTTTAGTAATTTCTAATAAAACTTGTGCTTATCCGAAAAAATAAATTCATAAAAAATCAGAAATAAAGAATACACTACTTCTTATCACTTTCAAAAGTGCAAAGATAGCTGTTAGTATTCTATTGTTATTCTTTTGTTCTTGTTGATGATAGTAAACTGTCAAGTGGAATAAATTGTCAAACACAATTTGAAGTTGAATTGCTTGATTTAATTTTAAGAATAATTGTGGGTTGTAAATCCCGAAACAGCTGCTGCTATTGTAAGTGAGCGATATGTTGCTCAAAAGTATCAAATATCCAATAGTACTGTGCACCGTATTTTTACACGTTTCTTGGCAACCGGAACTTACACTAGACGACCTGGAACCGGTCTCCAACGAAGAACTAGTGCACGTGATGATTCGCTTCATTGTCTTACAAAGTCTACGAGATCGTCGTGCCACGACTGTACAAATCCGAAATCAACTTCAGTACGTCTGGAATACTAACGCAAGTGAGAGAACAATTAGACGAAGGCTTGAAGAAGCAAATTTAAGAAGTCGCAGAACTGCAACCGACTTACAATAGCGGAATCAAGTTGCGCGGTTTCAATTTGGCAGAAATCATGCTCATTTTACTATAAATAATTGTAGGCATGTTTTATTTACCGATGAGTCCAGGTTTACCTTGCGGTCTCCAGGTGGCCGTGAGAGAGTATGGCAAAGACCACATGAGCGTTTTGCGCAGAATGTACCGTCAGTCCTAGAGTAGGCTATCAGAGTTCTCACTTATGGTGTGGGCTAAAATTGCTCTAGAGGCACGTAAAGAATTGTACATCGTTCCGAGAGGCTCCATAACAGCTGTCAGGTACAAGGTGATGAAATTCTACAAGATTTTGTTGTGCCTTATGCTGGTTTTGTTGGAAATGACTTTGTTTTGATGCATGATGATGCCAAGCTTCACGGTGCGATAATCACTCAACAGTTTTTAAATGAAGTAAACATTCCTGTAATGTATTGGCAACCATTGAGTCCAGACGCAAACCAATCGAAGATGTTTGGAACATGCTTGGGCGAAGGATACGAAGTCGTGTTCCTGCCCCTTTAACCTTAAATCAGTTACAAGAAGCCCTTTTAGAGGAATGTGAATTCCTCCACAGGACATTTTTCATTTGATTTTAGGCATGCCAAGGAGGATTTAGGCAATAATTTGAGTTCCTGGCGGAAACATTCATTATTAAAATCAGTTTGTCTGGAAACTATGATGTAAGTTTTCATTAATTGAGTGTCATTTTGTTACAACATTTACTTACGTATTTTTCCTTAATTTTTAAATTGTTATCTACTGAAACAGTTATTTGTTCAAAAGTAAAATTTTTATTGGAAATTACTTAAAACAATTTATTTCGTTTGTGTTTACGTTATTATAATAATAAAAGTTTAAAGAGATTTAAAATTATAAGTTTTTATTTTACAAATGCAAGTGCTTCCATTTTTCGTGCTGGTGAGTGTATTATATCATAACCGTCGTGATTGTTAAAAATTCTGAATTGAATATTAAAAACGTAGAAGTATCCAAAATATTATAGTTTCAACACGGACGATGAACTGTTAATTTCGTATAATTTCTTCTTTGGCCATAAATAATTCCTCGCCCGAAGTTCTTTGTTAAAAAATATAATAAGTACCTACTTTTTATACCAATCTTAAATAACGAACGTGGATTGAATAACCCATCAAAAATCCAAATACCGTATAAGTCAATCTCGAATCTTTTTGTACAAAGCTGAGTTGACGTGTAAACTTTTTTTGAATTTATTATGAGAGTCAGATTATTATTAATCTAAACATGGAATCCATAAGCGATTGTTTTGTCGAAAAAGGTGTGGTACTCAACCGTACCATGTTACGTCATTTCCTAGTGTGGGTATTATTAGAAAAAAAGTAATCACTTTATTTTTTTAGTAAAATATACATTTTGGAAATACGTTGGTGATTCTCTATTCAAATTGTTTAAAATGATCAAGTATTCTTTCCGAAAGAAATTATGTTATCAAAATTTAATTGAGAAATACAATAAATACAAAAAAAATCAGAAAATACAAAAACATCGATAACAGAGATGCGATGTGGTGAGCAACTTGGACATTTTATAGCAAATTGATCCAATAAATTGGAGATTTACAAAATAGTTTTGTTATGGAAATAATTATAAAGACATAATTCTACAAGAACTTAAAGCTATGGTCTGGCATTCTTTCAATATGGCCATACCATCTTAGTGCTCTGGTTTTCAATTTTTTTGGTATTGAACATTCTATGTCCATTCGGTTCGTATTTCCTCAATCCTTATTATATCCCTTCTTGTAGTTTGAAGACCTTCTTCTTCACAAAAACAATTGTGTTTTGTATTTTGTAACACATGAATGATTTGTATTTTCAGAACGATTTCCGAAGTAAAAAATCTGAACGTCAAATAAACCTATTTTAAAGTATAGTTGTAGCTTATTCTCAACAAAAATAGTAAATTTCCTACATTATTAATGTTTTAAAATAATATACAAAAGAAATCAGAGTTTGGTGTTAATATTTAGAGTAAACTAAATGTCGGAATGGTATCATTAGGTTTTTTTCTGCATGATTTACTATGTGATCACTAGACTTCGGCAAATATGCATATTGCATATTTTGCATATTGTGCATATTTTATGCAAATATTTCATATTTTGGCATATTTGTATAAAAGTTTTGCATAAAGTGCATAAAAGTTCAGATTTTTATACTGTATTTGAAAATTTTTAAACATACCAATTTATTTTCAATTCTTGTATAAAATTTTGTAGTCATTTTAATCAAGAAATGATCTAAGTACGTAATCTTTACAGGTACAAAACATTTACAATTTCAAAGAAGATCAATTTAAGTAGCCCTCAACATTCTTAGAAAGTCTCGGTCACTGAGGGCATTCAGTTATTGCGATAATCGCTAAGGGTTCGCTCATTTACATTTTATGATCTAATCCCCAAATCTATCTACAATTTATTGTATCTTAACAGCAGGTAAACGGCTAGAAATTGCAGATAATTATTTTTTACATATCTGTAGACGAAACCATTGATTCCTCAGGAAAGTATATTGCTCATTTATTGATTGGTGTTCTTAAAGAAGATACCTTACCAAAATCTCATCTTATTTCATGCCAGCAACTTGAGAAAACAAATGCTTTAACAATTTCGCGTTTTAATACAAGAAACATTAGCAACTTTTTTTCTTCCGACAACTATTCCTTCTAATAAATTACTGCTTATTTTTATCGGATGCTGCTCCTTATATGGTGAAAGCAGGACAAAATTTAAAAAACTCTGAGATAGCGCGTTACTTGTGTAGCGCATGGATTAAACAGAGTTGCAGAGGAAATACGAAAAAAGTTTCCTCTTGTAAATACCATGATATCCAGTGTCAAAAAAGTATTTCTTAAATCTCCTATAAGAATTCAACTTTATAAAGAAATGCTACCTAACATTCCTCTTCCACCATAACCTATTTTAACGCGATGGGGAACATGGTTAGAAGCAGCTAATTTTTATGCAGATCATTTTGTTAAAATAAAGAACATAATTGATACGTTAACAGATGAAAGTTCCCAATCTCTTTTGGATTCTAAACAAACTTTTCAGAGTAACTTGCTTTAACAAGAACTTTCATTTATAAAATCAAATTTTAGTTTTGTTCAAAAAACAATTACTCAGCTAGAATCACCAAAACTGTCATTGTTCGAAAGTACAGCATTAATAAAAGAATTTGCGTCATGTTGTCGGAACGTTAGAGGTAATATTGGAAAAGATATTTTAAAAAAATTTGAAGCTACTATGGAAAAAAATAAAGGTTACCATATTCTTTCTGAAGTAGTCAGTGTTCTAGCTGGAAATATTTCGGAAACAATTAATTTAGAACCAAATGTTTTGGTTAGTTTGAAAAATGCTCCCGTTACATCAGATGATGTTGAACTAAGTTTTTCCATATATAAATATATGTACTCAGACAGAAGCCACAAGTTTTTGTTAGAAAATTTTGAACACCACTTGGTCATTTATTGTTACCATAATTCTAAATAAGTCTATTCATACTTAAAAATGATGTAGTTACTTAAAATAAATGTAAATCTTAATGAATAGTAGGAAATATTTAGTTATGTACACTTTTTTTTTAAATAAAATTGTTACTATTTTACGATTTTTTTATTTATTTGTATGCATATTTTGTAAAATATTTGCATATTTTCGGGTAAACACGTGCATATTTATGCGCATATTTTCTA
This sequence comes from Diabrotica undecimpunctata, assembly GCF_040954645.1. Lineage (NCBI taxonomy): Eukaryota > Metazoa > Arthropoda > Insecta > Coleoptera > Chrysomelidae > Diabrotica > Diabrotica undecimpunctata. The sequence goes on along the minus strand of NW_027314565.1, from coordinate 3,831 downwards.
CATTTTTATTTGCATATTTGCCGAAGTCTAGTGATCACTAACAGGAGAATTTTAAATCCTTATTTAAAGTAAAATTGTGACTTATTCCCAATAACTCTGAGATAGCGCGTGACTATTATATCTACGTCCTAACTTTTAATTTCTGAGTATTTCATTCTGGTTGCTATTCCTTGTATGTTGCAATTTCCATAGTCCTTTTTCTTCGCCTAAGTTTTAAAATTTTATTTGGCTGGGCTATGCGTGATATGAGTTGATAACTAAATAATAAAATCTTGCGGAAATTAAGTTTGAGTTTATCAAACAATTAAACCAACAGGAGACATCCCGTATAAGCTCGATAAATATTATTTTTCATCTACGAATATCTGGTATACCTACATAATGATGATGATGGTCCTGAAAAGCTTTTAATGAACTTCATCGTCGCTATCAATAACGAATTTCCAGATATTTATCTTTAAAAAAATGACGTGTAATAATGAAAGATTTAGGTTGATTTTATTCAAATGTTATTCAATAAGATCTAGTGGGTGTGTCTTCTTTAAGATTATTAATTACTCTAAAATTCTAAACGAAACACAATTCGGGTTCAGATGTCACATTCTGTAACGGCCTACTTAATATTGATGAAACGAAAAAATATTTTGATGCTATCAATGAGCGGCGTAACTCTTGAAATATCATTTAGGAGTGTTTAACTTGATCAATTTTTATGATTGTGTGCAGTCCAAAGAAACGTTGTACTTATTTGTACACTTTCACTTTATACAAAAATAGACTATGTCCATAGTGAACTTCTTTTTTCTTCTATTTTAATATTTTTTAAGGCTTGGGATGTGACTTGCACCCCTTCCTGTATCTATTTCTTACCCTTTTTTGTTACGAATCTTTATATATATATATATATATATATATATATATATATATATATATATATATATATATATATATATATATATATATGTATGTATGTATATATATTGATTGTACAACCCGATATAGGATTGTACATCAGAGGATCAGTTCCTTTTGCCTACGTTATCTTCTTTAATTTTTCATGTCTCTAGTTTTTCCCTGTCACCCTCCTTTACGTGTTGTAAGTCTTCTTCAACATCTTGTAGCCATTTTGATCTTGCTCTTCCCCTTTTATTTTTTCCTATTGGATTTCATTCTATCATCGCAAAAGTCACTGCTTCATCTCCTGCTTGCCAGATATGAGCTAGCCATCTAGTTGTACATTGCTTTATTTAGAAGGCCCATGGCTTGATTTAGTAGGCCCATGGCTTGATGTATTATTCTTTTCTATTCCATTTTGCCAGTTGCTTTTCTTTCCCAGTTCGCTACAATAAGTCTTCTTATATCTTCTTTAACTCCGTTTCTTCACCTTAACCTCGGTCTTCCTCTTCGCCTTTTGCTTTCCAATGCACTACATAGATAGTATTACTCTGGGAATTCTAGATAAAACCATTCTGTGAAAATTGCCTAAGAATCTAATACTTTGCGCCCTACTTACTGCTATTATGTTAGGTTCTTAATAGATCTCTTTTAGCTCGTTTTTTGTTCTACTTATCCAATGTCCGTTTAAGTTTCACCCACCAAATATTTTAATTCTTCTCTGTATTTGTTTTACACAGTTTGGTTTTCTTTTGAAGACAGTTCTTAAGTACTCAAATCTTGTAACTTCTTTATATTGTGTTTCCTTTGTTGTTGTTACTGTTATGTATTGCCCCCGAACAAATTACGTATTTGTCCATTCCATATACATATTTTGCTGCATTTATTTACAATCCTTTATTGCAGCCCTCTCTTCTCGTATCTACCTATATATCTATCAAATGTATACGCTTCTGCTTCAGTTTTTGGTACTGCTGCTTTTGCTTCCTTTTTGTAGATCTCATAGTTTTGAAGATATGTGTCGTACCTATTTTCTTAACACTGTTCATATAATTTTTCTTTTCCTTTATTTTTTCTTGAACTTGGTTTAACTACTATCATGTCTCTGTAGTCTCAAACTGCTTCTTTTCTTAGATTTTTACAAGTATTTCAATAGCAATATCTCTAATAATACTAGTCATAATCCTCCAAATTATAATAGAATTTTCTTTCATGGTCCAGCACATTTTTTCTACGTTTTGCCATGAAAAGTACTTTTTTCTCATCGTTTAATATCTAATAGTTAATTTTGGAATTGGGCATGTCACATAGCGAGACTGAAAGACACAAGATGGACCAGAAAACTAATTGACTGACAAGCGCCCAAGAGAAGACAAACGCAGCAGAGGTCGACCACCAACACGCTGGATGGACGACATTGGACGAATATCCAAGAAATGGTTGGACAGAAGAGGTTGCATGATGATGATGATGATTTTGAGTAATCCTTTCTGCTGTTTTGGTTTAGTTTCGGTTTTTTATTTCAATGTTCAGCACAAACAACTTCTGTTGTTGGTTTACAGTAAGCCACACACTTGGATTGGTCTACATGTGCTGTAAAATCACCTCTTATTATGACTCTTTCCTTTGATGACATTTACTTTGTCTCCTAATTGATCATAGAAAGCTCCTGTTTCATTCTTAGCCAGACTAATTAAAGGAGCATACACACAGACAACATTTAACACTTCTTTATCAAGCTAGAATTTCACTGTTCGACACTAACTCCATTCCTAGTATACTACAATTTGTATCCTTCACCTAGTTCTTTCGCTCTTTATTCTTTCCACCTCATCTCTTTCATTCAAGCAATTTGTACCCTTCTTCTTTTAAATGCATCTACTAACTCCACACTCCTACCTGTAAGACATAAAAGATTCCAAGATCATATGCCAATTTTTCTAACCTGTAATGGTGTTTCCCCTGAATTAGTCATCACCCGAAAATCCGAACGGAGGCTCAGTTTGCTTCCAGAACACTTTACCTCAGGAGATGCCATGTTTTCAGTAGAATTTTTATTATATTGGAAAGGCTCTTTTCCTTATTAGCCTGAAAGACATGAAAGGCATGAAAGACTTTCAAACTTTTGATGCACGAATGATTTTTCTATCAGCATCATGGCCTGCAAGATTTTGCCACCCATGCAACCAAAGTGCAATATTATCCTGCACTAGCTTACATTTTTCTATACAGACCAGGATCACTACTGTAAGAACTGCCTTATAAGGCATTTTATTGTTGCCTGTATCTCTCCAATAGGAAGCACGTATTCTTTATGGGATACACCTCTGTCATATTTTATGACCTTTGTCATAACATCTGTTCCATGAATAATTTTAAAACGAAGTATAATGGATTTTATAACAATACAGTCTACACTTTGTCTTGATATTTTCATATCCAAAATTGTCTTGATACCAGACTCTGAGATAGCGCGTCATTAATTTTTCGTTTCTTATTTTTATATTTATTTTAATTTTATTATATACATTTATAATGGTTTGTTTCATTTTGTGCTGCATGATGTTGTTTTGTCTGTCATATTTCTTTATTATGTCCATAGCACTAATTTGTTCCATATTTTTTTATCTACCATCCAATTTTGACATATTCTTATAAATGTATGTATTATATTTAGGGATTCTATAGTATTCACTGCCTTCCCTCGCTCAACCGTTTCCATCTCTCTCTGTTGTCCCATTCTCCATCGTTTAGACCTCTCTTACTCACGGCGTCATCTAGTTCGTGCCTCCAGGATCTTCGGGGTCGTCCTCTTTTCCTACTTTCTATAAGGCTCCATTCGGTTTTTCTCTTTATCCATCTGCTGTCGCTAGTTCTTCTTACATGTCCATACCACTTTAGTCTTTTTTGTTCTGTATATGACTCTGAGATAGCGCG
>NW_027314564.1:0-13358 GCF_040954645.1 Diabrotica undecimpunctata | reverse complement strand
ACGCGCTATCTCAGAGTTCGTAAAGAATAACATAAAATAAAAAATAGAGTCGGTTTCGTGATATTTTGATAATGTAATATGTATAGACTTGCTTAAATTGGACAAACTTGACGTATCAAATATAAATCGTATTTTTAAATAATATAAATGTCCTAATATATAGTGCCTTGTATTGCTTTTTCAAACTTCAAAAATCATTTTGGGTCACTATAAGGCCGTACGCAGAAACAAATAAGTTAGTACATGTAAACTGACTACATAACAAAACTATTCATAATAATATTTTTTCGATATTCTGTGTTGTACTTGATGATGATTATGCTAGGTATGTGCCATCCATAATTAGTATTACTACATTTTTTGACAGACGTCAAACGCCACGATTGTCAAACATCAATTATTGACAGTCATTTTCAAAAAGTTTTCAAGAACGACTTAAAAATGTTTGAAATTATTACCTTTGTACAAGACTACTACTATTTCTGCTGCTATATACTCTTATGTGCTTATATGGCTTATTCTAAATGTAACTGAACAATATTCGAACAATTTTATATCTTTATATCCGAATCTTTTCGTTTGCAAATATTGGAGCCGCTGTTTCAAATATTACAAAACCGACAAACCATTTATTTTTATATGCATTTTCGACTTCGACCTAGTCAGGGGAAGTAATCAGTAAGTTTCTTCCATTAAGAGTCAGCTTCCACTACAGCAGTTTTCTCAAATGACAGCAAAAAGTTCATAAGACCTCTTTTTTATCATTATTAATATTAACAGATTATTGCGCTTACTACAACAGGACAATAAGTGGGAACAAAGGACGAAAGAATAGGTTTGGTCAAAAATATCTTTGGTTACAGTAATGGAAAAATAATTTTCGTGGTGCATAGAAATGTTGTTTCCATGACTTCCAGTATTACTATTTTTATCTTTAGGTAACTATAATTGCAGTTAATTTTCTAATAAATGAGAAACCGTTCTGTAGAAAAGCACGCTAATAGCCTAGCTGTCCGGAGACTTATTTCGAATTGGCTTGACTGACAAATGATGACAGACGATGGTTACGATTGTATTGCCTTTCAAGATTGCCAACCGTTTTGTGTTTATGTCGACAATCGTTTGAATTTTAGGCCTTATACTACTATGGAATATAGACAACATATTATGAGGCGATAAACTCCTTAAATCCAAAATGAAAAATCATCCTTGTTGTATATCAAATTCGGGATAGGATGATTCCTATATCCTAATACGATATTTATGTCTGACTGAATGATATAGATTGATAGTTAAAGTACTTACTCAGATAATCAATCAATTCTTGATTTTGTTGGTTGTGAGACAGTTGTAGGGTGGTTGCTGACTCTTGCTGATTATTATAAAGCATTTTTGACAACTTACATAAAAATATGTAAAAAGCATTTTTACAATGTGATGAGAAAATATTTATGTACCAATTGTTTCTTTGTAAATAAAAGTTCTTAATTTTTGAATTTAATTGAGTTTTTTAAATGTTAGGTTTGAAGAAATTGATGTAAAAAATTTCTAATACCGCTTTCTTACAATTTACAAATGTGAAATATTTTGTTTAATACTTTCTCTTTTCTATATAGTTACAATGATGTACTGGAGTTATTATTTTTTAGATATTTAGGCGAACTTTGTATTTTTACTATGTCCCGTTGGAAGCCTGGATGCTTTCGACTGGATTAATTAATAATAAAGGTGTAAAATATTTGTTCTAGTGGTTTTATTATTTCTTTATACATACATTACTACGGGATATGTTGGCAGTAGACCATATTTTTGTGAATTGTGTAACACTTCAATGTAATGAAAATACAGCGGGCCACTGTGCCAAAGGGACTCGAAGAGCCCTCTATCCTCGCTAATGTACACTGCCGTCCTATCTGCAAAATTTAGGTTTTGAGAAAATCGAGTTTTTGTTTCTTTTCATTGTATAACGCTTGGTAATTTAAGAAACTTTTTATGTTTTATTTTCTATATTATGACGGAGAATAGAATTTAGTTGCTAGTCATAAATTTGATTTATTCTTTCCAGGTTAGTCGATTTTTGATTATATTGTCACTTAGGACAATTTAACTTAGTGTATATGAAGTACGTTTTTTTTATTTCTTACTGAAATTGTCCTAAATGAAACTGAAATTCCAATTAACTGAACACTTTTAATTTTATTATAATAAGTTTTACACTTAATACACAATTTACATCATAATATATGTAACATAAATGATATGTATCGATAAAAATATTAAAATAATACTAATAATAATCATTTTCTTCCTTAAAAGCACGTTCGTTAACCTGAAAATCTTCTCAAAATTATATCTCAATTATATATTATATCTCAAATTATATCTCAATTAACTTCTCAAAATACGCGACATTGTTACACCGTGACATGTATTACGAATCTGGTGACTCGTTAGCCTACCCTTAACGTATCTCATAAAAATATCTTTTAAATCAATAAAATTATTTTCAAATTCTGTTTTGTAATAATTTCTTCTTTTAAAATAAAGACAAACTATATCTTTTAAGTAAACGCGAGAAATCAGCTTTTTTAACTTATATTTGGAGGTACAGTGAGTGAAGTTAAAAAGTAACATTTTTATTAAATTAACTTTTGATGAATTGGCTTGTTTTACCGTTTCGAAAAAATCGTCAAAATCGTATACCTACTTTTTTTTTCTTTTGGGGGCAAGCTCAACTTGGCGATGAAATGAATCTGCTGCCATAAAAGTATGTCCTGGCTCAAAAAATTTGATTACTATATTTTCTACAGCAATGATTCTATCATTGTCTTTTTCATAGCCCAATGTCGCCAAAAGAAATATCTTTTCACGCTTTTCATTTTACAAATACACAACTCTTCGGCTTTCTTTGATGTTAGATAGTATTTGCAGGAATACACTCTAGGTAATGTTTGATTTTGAGATGTACTTCTTTTTTTCTCACTTTATTTTACGCAGGTCAAAACAAACTGTTTTTGGTGTTCTTTTCCAATAGCCAGTATTGTGTATTAATGTCTTTTTGCCTAGTATACGAAATTTTTTTAGCGCAATTGAATTTGAATTTACGTGACTTTTTAACTTTATAAACTCTTATGTAACTCTCTCTTTTTTGTTTCTTTCTTTCGACAAATGGCTCTTCAATTTGTTTTCTTTTTCTTATTTTCCCAGTTTTTGTATACAGTTTACTCTTAGCTTTATCAACTGTTTTGTTTATAATTGTGAGCTGTAAAATGAATATCTCGAATGAAATCCTGAACGAAGTTAAATTCGTTTTCTTCTCGTTCTATATCGGATATTATTGTCGAATTCATTGGACGGCCCAGGTATATAATCTGGATCATTCTCTATTTTGGCTAAATACACCATAAGTTTACATCTATCGCTGTTCCGGCTAAGTGACGCTACATTGCTACTACCAATGAATATAGACGCATATGCGTCTATATTTTTTGCTACTAGTGCAAACAATAATTACAATCAGTTATTGTTTATACATAAGGTAACATTATTAAACTTACCCTTCATCCATTTCTCACAATATATATTTACTTAAAATACAAAAAACATGAGCGTACACCCAATTTTTGACAATAACAAATACCTTTTATAATTAATTATTTGAAGTTATGTTACAAACATGCTTTTGTCATACTACGCAAAATTGTCCTAACTGATGCCATTCAGTATAAAATGCTACCTTAAATAGTCCTAACTGCATTTCTAAAGTTAAAACGGACAATTTTTCTTAGTATATGTGAGATAGGACAATTTATGTTAGTAAACATTACTTTTTAGTCAGTTAGGACAAACCATTTAGGTATATAATATGGCACTTAAGACGCTTATAGGACAATTTCATTTTGTACATACATAGATAGTATGTTTATGCATGCCATGAGCCAATAAAGTCATTATACCAAATTTTGCAGATAGGACCTTTCATGTTAGGACGGCAGTACAGTCCCTGTTCAATTTATTATACTCACCATAAAACTTTTAGTTTTTTTAGATCAATCGCACTGAAAGTATGTTTACTTGGATAATAAGATGTTGAATGGGTTGCATAGCTATTAGGTACATAGCTACGTAGAAAATGGTATAATTTTTTCTTAGAATTGTCAAAAATTTACAGATTTAGAATTTACTAATTATTTTACATTTTGAGTTTTTTTACTTAAAACAGATTTGTGGTCAGTTTATTTAAAATTTGTACTAGTAAGTATTGGCATTATTACATAATAGAGTTACTTTTGATTTTGGTTAATTCTTAATCATAAAACAAGACGATTAATCTTTGATTGGGATTTTTATATGGTTAAATCTAAAGATCTTTGTGTTGAGAAAATCTCGTTCATTACTGCTCTGATAGAGAATACGGCACTTAGTCAGAGAAAGATAGCACGAAAATGTGGTGTATCCCAGTCGTCAGTGAGAAGATTGAGTCAAAAACTCAAAGAGAAGTGACCTGTGGCGTCAGTTCGGAAGGGCCGGTGTGGCAAAAAACCGTCAGTCACCTCCAGGACATAACGTATTTTATAAAAATTTAGCTGTGACACCATAGAGATTTAAGAAATAAGTTGGAAGAAGCAGGATGCTCAGTATGGGTAGCCACCATACGCCGAAATTTGTATGGCATGCTTCAAATGTCGTAGGCCTGTTAAGAAGCCAAAACTAACACCACAAATGCTCAAAAAACGCTTAGCTTGGGCCAAGATGGCAAAGGTATGGGACGTTTGTATGTCGTAGAAGCAACCATGCGACAAGTCCAATATAAAAGGGTTTTGCAGACAAGATTGGTTCCACAAGTGAACGAATGGTTTGGTAACAGCCATAAGATATTTATGCAGGATGGAGCACCTTGCCATAAGTCTAAAAGTATTAAAAAATTTTTGTTGAAACAAGAAATTCCGCTGTTACCATGGGCCGCCAACTAACCAGACACGAACCCCATTGAAAATGTCTGGGAATGACTAAAAATATAGTTAAACTAGGAAATAATTACCAACAAGGTTGAGTTGATATAACATATCATTTCCCATTGGAATCACATCTAAAATTAAAAAAAAATCGCAGGAAAATGCATAAACAGCATGCTTTGGAGAGTGGCTTCTCTACTTAAAGCCAAGGGTGGCTTAACAAAATATTAATGTTATAGTAAAATATTGTAATAATTTACTTTGTTTTTATTCGATAAATATGCAAAAAGGTTTCTACTATCATTTGTGTTATGTTTCTTAATTATAGCTAACATAGTTATAATTATAATAGAGTCTAATAAATTGAGCAGGGACTGTATCTCTCTGACTATTGTATTAGTATCAAAAATAACAATAGTTTACCAATTATTGTCATTCATTGTACATGTTCGTAACAAATACGCTGTACAGAGAATGACAGACTATGGTCTACCGAAGTTAATATTGAACTGACACCCGTCTGAGCGAAAAAAACGAGGAAGATCAAAAAGAACAAGGCTTTATGGTTCGAAAGGCAATGTTAGAGATAAAGAGAGAGATCTACGAACAGCAGATTGGGCCGATAGACGTCAATAGAAACTGGGAACCGGACATTTTATGAGGAGTATAGAAGTAAAGAGATATGTGAGCAAATTTTGATTAAGCGCCGTTTAAAGTTAAGCCTTCAATGTAATTGCCATGATTTATAATACTTACTTTTCTTCTCAAGTTTACAAACAGTAGTCACTATTAATATGTAATTATAATAATCTTTTGGTATTACTAATTTTGGCAGTGTATTTAGGTTGCTAAGCAGCACTTGTACCCTTTAACTCATAAGAAATGGAACGCAAAACCAAAAATGTTAAGATCATAAAGTTTAAGTATAAATATTATTCACAATAATACTGATGAATTATTTGTGACATAGCAACAGCTGTATTATGCATATTATATAATATTGCAAAAAAGAACTGTAAGTTGTCTACATTTAGCCGATAACTTAAAAAATTGATTTTAAAGCTCTTAAATACAGTTTTTTAATTTAATATAAATATGTTACTTTGTCAAAGCAAGCCCTCGTAGACATACCGTCTCAGGACTTGCAACTTAATGTAGAGTCATATGTCGCCATGTTACCAATCCAACGGTAACTTTAACATCTCAACTGTAAATTAGACATAATGTAAACTAAATTTCATTTAATAATTTTTAAAGGGTTTTTACCCACATATTTAGTGGCTACATTCATGTATTAACTAGACACTGATGATTGAATACTTATTCCGAAAACGTTTTGTCAATTCAACATAGCCCAACTGGGTTTTTTATATACCTTTTTATAAAGGATTTTATTCAAATTTTTTTTAATATATGGTATACAGCCAAATACAGGAACTTTGTTTCCTTGTGGATTATAAATATGTTACTAACAAATTTCATATAATAAACAGGACATTGTCTTACGATTCATCAAAATCAGTGTCATAATTCTGATCTAAATCGTCAATTTGGCCTTCTCTTTGTTCAACCCCTTCTAAGTTTGCTCATTCTCCATCTTATTGACCATCATGTAGAAGATTTTTGAAAAATCTAAGGTAAATTTGAGGTATACAGTTGAGCAACTGTTGAAGATTTAAATATTTAGCTTGCTTAATGAAAGGCTTTTTGCCAAGCAGGGTAAAAGGTTTGTCCTGTTGACAATATAACCATTGCATGCTGTGTATTCCACTTAGCTCTTCTTGAAATATGGCGCAAGTGTATGAGTCTAAAAAAACAGTCATTTTCTATTTGTACTGTAAAGAACTTTCTATTTGTAGAAGGAACTAGCCCCATCCAATTTTGAGACTTTTACTGATTCTCTTGGGTTTTTTTTATGTTTAACTATCAAACCATAGTCTCAGTCACATTTGTTATAAGAATAGCTACTCATCAAAAAGCATTGATCTACTGTTTGAATATTAGCGTTTTTGACAATGAAGAGCAAAAATTTGACTGCCAGATAGCTATGTGTTTCAGAATTGGGGGAAGGCTTCTGATATATTTTAAAGACTTTAAGATGATATTTCCTGACATCCACGTGGCGCGTGACCTTCGTGCCACATAAAGAAATAGGCTGTTACAGTCTGTATGTTATGGACACCTACGTTATACGTCCATAGTTGCCCTACATAATATGCTTTAGAAGTTAATACAATAGAAATTATCATGGTCTTTTATACGTCGAAGAGGTTCGCAACTTTGCTATCATCCTTTAGGTCATGACACTCATCTTTTGCTGTTCTTACTGCTTTCGCCTTAGGCCTTTCGTCCAATGGATCCGTTATAACGAAATCGTGCGAACGCCGATCGTCTATTGCCTCACTCAGCTCAGGATTCGTCCGAACTCGATGGTGTAATGATGACTCTACGGAACGGTCTTTCTGATTCTGATGAAGAATTTTTCTTTTTGGAACAATCTCCTTTGATTCATCGACGTGTCAGGCAATATAGACGAAGAAGAGTACTGTGGGTAAATTCTATTTATGCAAAAAGAAACGAGTTTGGGGAATTGGCTCATTTATGGTACATTCTCCAAGTCGACTTCTCACTATTGTCGAATGAAAAATGACACATTTCAATACATTCTTAACATTCACGTATCTGGAAATTTCATTTCAGTAGAAACCTCCTTCCACAACTGTTTTTGTACATTTTGCATCTGGTACTTCTATTCACGTTAATCCAATAGATATTTTCTCTCCAGTATAAGCAAAATTAACCGTTCACAGTCCATTGTGCCAATCTCACCTGATTCAAGTATCGCACCATTTCGCAATTAGATCCCAACAGGCTGGAATCGGATCCGGCATCGTCCGAATTCGGACGAAAACGTACGAATGGTGCGGGCCCACTGGACACGCTTCTCTCCTCGCCATGTCGCCATGTGTTTGGATCTTTCGACCGAATTCGGACGAATTGATTTCGCAGCTTTCGGGATCCAGTGGACGGAAGGCCTAACGCAAATGAAATTCTTTTTCTGTCAAAGAGACCATTGGTTGAAGAGGAAGCAGTTTTCAAGTGATGAATTCTTAAATTTTAACTTTACTGTTTGGAACTGGCTTGTGTATTGATGAATCCAGAATCCTATTTTGTGTATACCTGGGAACCCAGAGTATAATGTTCTGTGTAATGTTTGTCTTATTAATGCATTATTTTATATTATGCCTTATGTTTTTAATATGTTAATTTTTATTATACTTTTTTTTTGTAATATGTAAGTACTTTATTGTACGTAAGTACTTGAACTTGACTTTATTGTAAGATAGTTCATTTGATTACATGAAATCAACCTTAACTTGAGATCACCTGTCAAAAAAGATCATACCACATGATTTGTCTTTAAAAGATTCCATAATAAATCATGAGGAAAAAACCTCATGATACTATCCCAACATGGTAAGTATTTGTATTACTGTTATTTAAGAAAATAAATTCTGTATTCTCAGTATGTTATTGACCTAATGATAGTGGTATTTTCTTTTTATTGATTTCCTCTTTTTCCTCAAGTTTTCCAGTTTAGGAAAGAGAAATAGGGAAATATCTTTTGTCCATCTTGAATTGCATTGAGGAACAGAACAATATCGATTTGATTTAAAATACTTTAACGTAGTCACAGTATATTGCTTTATAAAGACTATTCTTTGGCAAGATACTGTGACGTAGTCATAATGCTGAAATTTACTAAAAAAATTTAATAATTCTATTCAAATCAACAGCTGTCTGGTTTGTTTCTACCACTTTTAGTAGTTTAAATTTATTCCGCCAGAGGTCAGATACTTTGTTTTCAATCGCGAATTCGGCCGAATCATTCCCAATCATGGGAAAACACATAATATTTATTATGTAATTTTAATCACAAATAATTACTTCAATACTCAAAATCCATCAATGGAGTGATGAATAAGAACAACTTTTCAGCATTTGTTGATAGCAAACGATTGCGTTTTTCTTCATAAATGTTACCAGCTTCTGAGAACAGCCTATCACTATAGACATGTCAAAATATGCAAAAGTTTTTTTTATTGGCTTTAGGGTAAATATCCACACAGGCAGGCACAAATTTTTAAAAAACAGATACAAGGATTACACTCTTTTCGCCCAGGGGCGATCAGGGCATTTTTATAAACGATAAAAGGTAGGCCTCGGACAGATAGGTATACATACATTAAGGAAAGACATCAGGTATTAACAAAGGTGGTTACAATGTATAGGTGTATAGATGTATACAATCAGGTGGTTGTATATTTGTATATTCGTTGTTCTGACGAAAGACAGCAAACAATCGTAAATTTCTTTTCTGTCTAAAGCAAGAAGATGCAGCTATATGGACTTTCCATTACTATGCTTTCTTTGGCAATTTGATCTGCAATTTCATTGTTTGATATTCCTGCGTGTGCTTTGACCCAGAAGAATTTTATATATTTATTTTGATCTTGTAAATGTTTAAGTATTGCTTGGATGCTAAAAATAATGTCATTGGTTGTGTTTGAGTATGATTTTAAAATTTTAAGAACGGAAAGTGAATGGGAAAAGATTATAACATTTTGATCCTCTTTCTGATGAACATATTCTAGTGCTTTTAGAATTGCTATTGCCTCAGCTGCGAAAATAGATGTGTTTTTGTTTAACTTACATTTTTTCTGTATACGTTTAGGTATTACGAAAGCGCAACCTGTGTTTCCATCGATGTTTTTTGATCCATCATTGTAACAAAAACGTCTTTAAGTTTATAATATTGACGTGACAACGTCTTAAATTAGGTTGTGGCTCGGAGTCACTCATGAAAAAGTGTAACGCCCGCTCACGTCTGTTACGATGAGTCACCGAACGAGAGAGAGGCCCGCCGGACCGGCGAATGCCTTGCGTCTCTCTCCCACTCAAACATGATCGGTCCGCTGCGCGCGCAGCACTAGAGAATTAGGCGCGTTGAATCGGTGCGTGCTTGTGTCTGTCTTTCTCGAGCGTTCTTGGCGTTGGAAAACCGAGAAAGCGTCATAATACAAGTTCACACGTGTGGTTAAAGTATCGTCAGCTGTGTCTGTAGTGAAAATGTGGAGTGCTTAGATTCGTCATTTACAACAACTACAACAATAAAGGTAAATAATTGTACACTAATATTTCATTATCGTAAACTATGATTGATTGATTAATTGTTAGATTGACACAAAAGTTGAGAAACTGAGTTTATAGGTTATGTCATACTATTGACAAATGTTGATAGTGTTAAGTAAATTATTAGTTTAAATCACTCTGCAATCAATCGTAATTCAGTCGATTGAGAAGAAACAGCGCGTTTCAACTGCAAACAACTATTGTGCAATTTAATAATATTCATATCAATAAAATATTCTACCGAGAAAAAGACGTTGTCACGTAAAATCTTCGCCCGTAAAACCGACTTTACAGGCAACCGATTTTTTTATTTTTTAATCATGTATTAGAAGGTGATAGCGTAACAGAATAGAGGGAGATAAAGAGAAATATATAAAAGGAATAAGATGGAAAGATATTCAATCTGTATTTTTTCTTGTTTTTTACATAAATATGTTACAATTTGTTATCAAATTAAAAAAATATGTTTAAAAATAGAATTTAAAGAAAGTATGCAATATAAGAAATATAAATTTTAACGTTATTGTACAATCCATGATTGTAATTCGTTCTTTGTCCGAGTTTAGGAATTGCTGTGATAGTTTGAAGCTCCTCAATCCAGCCACAAACTAATCCCTGGCTGAGTAAAATATTTTTTAAATAAAAACACTATTTTTTAAACGAATTTATTATTAGTAACATAAAACAGTTAATACGTAACCTATTAGGCCGCCAATTTGGTATCGACCAATAACGAGGCATGTACAATAATTAACCTAAAAAAATCTCGAAATTTTTTCTATATTATCTGTTTAGACAAAATTTGATTTTTGATCTGCAATATTATACTAAAAAAACAATTACACGGTACAAAGCTGTGAAGACCAGAACCTTATGCCAAAGATAAATAAATTCGCAAAATAAAGACTGGAAATGGATCCATGTAGGTTTTGAATATACTAGTAATAATCAAAACTGTAAGAACATAAAGACATGGGCTTATATGACCTGTAGACCTAATTTACATACATAAATAAATAAAAATTCTAGAAGCAAAAAATTCGGATTAGCCATGGGCTCATCCTTATCTATATTACAAGCAGATATATTCATAGAAGAATTAGAACAAAACATGATACACAAACAAGGCAAGCAGCACACAGGATGGTGGAGATATGTAGATGATGTGTTTTCCATTTAGCCTCACGGACCAGAAGCATTGAATAAATTTCTGATGGAGATAATAAAGAAGAATTAATCAAATTCACCATGGAACAAGAAAACAATAATTCACTCATGTCTGAACATGAGTATACATTTCGTTTTGTTTTATCAGTTCTCGAAAAATGATGGTTCTCCCATCAGTTCTTCAATCTGACCTTGGATTTGTTTCGATTCCAAAAGACGTAGCGTGCAAACCGACCTTTATGTACTGTTCCTAGAAATTCTCGCCACTGCATTTGAAATAAGCTATAGACATAAATTATAGACAATAAGTTATAGACAAAAAAACATGAAAATAGCTTATCTGCGGAATTTGCAACGTAAAACGTTTATTTAATCAGTGTACGTTTTTTATAAATATTATTAATAACAGGAGAATTTATAATTAATCACTAATTGAAATATTTACATCTGTATATAATGATTTGCATAGATCTGACTTTTAGATTTAGATTGGTTAATTATTGCACATTATCTACACTAAAAACTGAAAATAGGTACATAAAATAATTTAAGTAAAATTGTATTGTTATAATATAATCGTAATCTAAAATATGTACAAATTTAAATTGAATAGTTTGTGTTGGTCTTTTTGATATGTCTGTTATTTATTTGGTTATATCTTAAAAATCTAAGAACGAAAATACAGCAACGAGCATCTATTACTTTATTCTAACAAAATTATTGCGTACATTGTGGCTAAAAACGAGGTAGGTAGGTACTTTTTAACGCTTGCATTCATAAAGGAAAAGTTTGGTATAAATTATTTTGTATATTTTATTTTAGAGATAGTGCAAACACTCCTCACCATGGAGCTGCGCGAAGGCGGAGTCAAAATTCACGTAAAGGCAGAAAGGTTCTATTGTAAGTGAAATTATACTAACCAAATTGAAATGTTCTACCTTTCACGTTGCATAGTACAGTGCATTTCGCATGGAAGTGCGGCGTGGTCATGAGTGCTTGCACTATCTCTACATATCTAGTAATTAGTGTATGTCACACCGTGCACACAAGAAACGAGTGCATTTCGTTACAATGCAACAGTCTGATGTTTAAGGTCTAACAATGTTGAAAAATCTGTTCTTGCTTTAGTTTTTTGGGTATAAGAAGACTCTGAGATAGCGCGTCTGGATAAGCATAGAATAATAACTGCCAATGAGCATTCGACGTGGCTGGTCAGATCTGGTCCTCCGTACTTTAGGAATTCGTTCGGTATTGTGTTCTCTGCTGGTGATTTTCTATTTCTTAATTTACTTAATGCTTCCTTTACCTAGAGATCTAAAGTAGTCTGCCTTGTTTCCTCCCGAATCTGTCTAGTTTTTATTAGTTCATTCACCTTTTTTCTTATTGTTTTGAGAGGCCCTCCCAGTGTTGCCTTTTTATTTCTCTGACTTAAGTACTTGTTTCATGTTTTATTTGTTTATAGTGGTTGTATGCCGGTTGGGTTTATTGTGTTCTGTATTATAAAAAGACTGCGCTCAAGATTCCTTGCATATTATTGCACTAGCGCGGAAATCGAAATCTGAAGTTACTTCGGAAACCACGCCTTAGAATTAAATAATTTCCATACTTAGTAGCAGTTAGCAGTGCAATTAAAAACAAGTTGAGTGTGTTTCTTAAAAAAATTTATTTTCAAACAATTTTGCTGAAAATGAACGAAAAAAACATATACTTCATCTAATTTACAAACCGTTGCACGTCATCGGCGTCATAGCCCGTGAGGTCACATGATACCAACACGAAATATTTAGGCGGTAGGTGTGTTCTTTTTTATAATCACTTTGCCGAGTACAATGGCATTACAGCCACTAGACATATTTTATTATATATGCGTAGAAATAATATTTAAAGATTTCTATTAATGTTAACTTAAAGAAATACACAATAATATGTTTGATTTAATTTGTATAAATGGATTATAAAGCGTTTTTATGAAGAACATTTGTTCGGAACACACTGTAACTGTAATCGGACGAAGGTGATATTTTGGCACTCTGAGATAGCGCG
>NW_027314563.1:0-13389 GCF_040954645.1 Diabrotica undecimpunctata | reverse complement strand
ACGCGCTATCTCAGAGTGAAACGTTACTTGCTGTCTTCGATCCCTCATGAAGTCCACCTCATACATATTTTGATTATTGAAACCGGTCTTATAAAAGATTTTTCCAATGTGTTTTTGTTGGACTTGTAGAAAAACACATATTGACAGTAGAACAGGCTCTTCGTTAACATTCTTTTTTCTATTTACAAAAGGAGGATTAGGTGACTATTTCCTATCAAACAGGGTTTTGAAGTTTTTGAAATCTACAAGTTTCATGTTGTGCACTGTGTATTTATATGATGTTTGCCTAACTAGCTATTGCCCATGGCAGTCCCATGGTGTTAAAATGGCCAAAATGGAGAGTTTCTTTCTTTTTCTCTCGATCAAAGCATGAACACTGTTTGCTTCCATATGTGTGTGCCCTTTCAGTAAAAACTTTTGAGTGATTGTCTTTATTTGAGGGTACGTATGCAGTATTCAAAAATAGCACATTATAATACTTATATTTTTATTTTGTCCATAGCAGTTATTGGTTTAAACAGTGATGTTCTCTACTTGACTATCTGGAATTGTATTGTCAGCCCATTTCAAAATTGACGAGGCAATTTCATTTGCACCACGGACCCCTTTCGATTCGTCCCAAATCATACGTTTTACAGAAGAATCACTGGCATCATATAATGTAAAATTTAGTGTCCAAAGCTTTCTTTTGTAGAAACTAATACAATTATTTGTTAGTGGTGAAGGCAAACATTTTTGCAAATCACAAAATAGTACTTTGTGTTTTGGTGACTCTTTAGCCATTATAAAGTACAATTGTTTTAAGTTATACCGAGTTTTAGATTCACTTAGGTGAGCATCAGGATCTGGACTACACTTAACACAGTCTGGATTATGCAAAAATCATCGATTTCACGACAAAATTTTTCGCAGATATCTGAAGCTTTTAAGACAGGTGGGTGTTACTAGATGACGAATACATGAAAAAGTACTCGTTTTTTTTAACAATAATTTATGGTCACAATTTGATTTTTTGTCTATCTAAGTTTTTTCCCTTATATTTTACATAAAAAATATTTATATCATTTTTATATCAAGAATATCTTTTTCCCGTTTTTTTAATTAAAATTGATAAATAATATCCGGAGATATTTGCAAAAAAGTGGTTTTTTTGGACTAATTTATAAGTTTTATTAATATTTTTATTAAAAAAATAAAATGTCATTAATACATTTGAACATCGATGAGTTACTGTCTTTTAAATTTGTGCAAAAATTCCTCCCGATCGGTCAAATAGTTTCAAAGTTATTTAATTTATTTATCCCTGAGGCTAAATATTTAAACTATTAAACTTGCTCTATTAATGATGCAAGACACATTTAGCAAATTTCATAGGATTCTTTAAGACTAAAACTATCTAGAAAGTTAAATGCGTAGAGCTGCCACGCTCCAAAATTTCGTCAAAATAGTCCCTAACTTCGTTCCTATTGGTCACTAAGATTTTTTTTAAATATGGAGATATGATTTTTTAAAAAATAATCTCTAACTTCGTTCCTATTGGTCATATTTTTTTTAATGTGAGTTTTTTACCAGCTATCCAATGGTTGTACGTACAAGTATGTATCTTGAAAAATATAGAAGTTATTACAATTGTTTATAAGAAAAAAACATACCCCTTTTTCAAACGTTTATTTCGTTTTGTACATAATTTCGATGAAAACGCAGTATGCATTTAACCTCTCAGATATTTTAAGTCTTAAAGAATCCTATGAAATTTGCTAAATGTGTCTAGCGTCATTAATAGAGCAAGTTCCATAGTTTAAATATTTAGCCTCAGGGATAAATAAATTAAACAACTTTTAAACTATTTGACCGATCGGGGGGAAATTTCGCACAAATTTAAAAGACGGTAATTCCTTGATGTTCAAATGTGTTAATAACAATATATTTTGTTAATAAAAAAATTAATAAAATTTATATATTAGTGTAAAAAAAACTGCTATTTTGCAAGTATCTCCGAAAATATTTATCAATTTTAATTTAAACAACAGGAAAATAAACATATTCTTGATATAAAAAATGATATAAATATAGTTTATGTAAAATATAAGAGTAAAAACTTATATGTAAAAAATCAAATTGTGACCATAAATTATTGTTTAAAAAAAACGCAAGGTAAAACTACGAGTACTTTTTCACCTATTTGTCATCTCGTAATCCCCACCTATGTCTTAAAAGCTTCTGATATCTGCGAAAAAATTTTCGACCATTTTGTTAACCAGACTGGGCTAACTAGTTAGTTCATCTGCAGTAAGATTATTTTCCAATTGAGCGGTGAATGTACTGTATGTATCGTAAGTATCTATTTCGGGTGGTTTAAACGACAACTTAAAGTCTTTATTAAAAATATCTACGTACAACTACTTTTTTGGTTTTAGCTTTGGATCTACATGTCTTTCATTGCTTTCATTAATGTACAGTTGATACATCTTTTCTATTGTAAGTTCTGTGCCCAGATAATTCCTCTTGCTCCTTTCTCTGGAATAATGACTCGTACATTGGGAAGAATGGTTTGAATGCAGTAGTGCAGAACTTTTTAGAGCGGCAGTCCACGGAGTCCGCATAACCATGATGATTTCTAACCTTCGATAGAAGATGAAACTTAACGAAGAAGAAGAATTGGGAAGAAATTGGTATGTTAATGTATACTATTTACGGTTTTGGTAGGAGTTTTATTGATTGGCGTGTCTACCTCTTTTATCAGTTTTTATTAAACCTGGTGGTATATTAGATAAAGAAAGTGTGTTTAAAAACATAACTTTGCACACCTTCAATCGGTGAGTGTTAACTGTAAAATGGTAGTGTAGTGTATTATTTTTAAATCTGGGAGAATTTGGGTCTCTTTTTCTTGATTGACGAATAGGATGGATGTCGATACATGATAAGATAAATTGCTTTTTAACATACGAACCGTTTGTCTTAGTCCAGTATGAGTTGAAGATTTTTTGTCTTTCGTATTCTGGCAATCTTTCATAGCATTTCATGCGACACATGCAAGGAGGCAACATTTTTGCAGGCCTGTTGTATTTACTGAGATACTCTCTCCCACTAGCTATTTTCCGTTTGCTAACCTTACAGGCCCAATTTTGTTCATTCACTACACGTTTTTTACCTTTTTCTTTGCACTTAGTTACATTTTCTACTTTTATTTTGACACTTTTCTCTTCTTCTAAATTCTTCTCGTCTAAATTAAATTCATTATGTTCATTGGAATTGCCTGCATCATTGCTTAGGCATAAATCGTCCTTAAGAAGATTTTTTATTATTGTCCCACTAGTCGTAGGAGTAATAATAGCTTTTACATCATTGTCGTCTGATTCTGAGCTTCCACGAATTAGAGGCTCATAGGTTTCATCAATATCCGAATCATCATGTCCAAACAAATTATTATATTCATCCTCTTCCTTACCATTAACTTGAAAGTTACTGTAGTGACCAGGTGATTCTGAAACAAATCCAGCCTTGTAATAATAATTATAGGCTAATTCTGTAGGCCTATAATTGGCCAACACAAAAATAATCCTTATACCCAAAAACCGGAATTTACTGAGCAATTTTCGTTACTCCCATTAAAAAAATATAGATCTGGCAACATCTGTTTACCCTAATCTGTTGGTACAATATCAAAAACAACAATAATTATTTGATACCGGTTATGCTTAACGGTAAATAAATTTTGCCCAATCTATTGTAGTATTTTATTCATACGAGTAAATTCCTGTCTCTGCTTGCAACACAATAACATAACTGGCACTGCATGTTACTTAAATAAGTGACAACAATCATACCATATTATGGTCATTTAAAAAAACAGACAAAATTATAGTAATAAAAACATTCTAACTAATACTTCTATTTTAACGGTAGGTACAGAAAATGTAGGTACTGTTTGAAATTCTGAGACCTATACAGACGAATATACAATACTAAACTACTACTAAATCAGTGCTAATAAACAATAGCATACCTGTAGCAATAGTACCTGTACAATAGCATTAGGAATATTAAATGACAGTAATTGTAGTATTCTTTTCCCACGAGAGTTCGGATCCATCTTGCAATTATTAAACAACGGATGTATTGTAAAACTTTTAACAATCTAACACAATTGTGAACTAAATAAAATGGTTACAATTATTTTAGTTCATGATAATTCCACCAGGTACCAGGGTACATAACATTATGTCCGGATGGTAAATACCGGTGCACACATTTAGTAGAGGTAATCCAGTAGAGTGTTGTTTACCTCTGACTGGAAGTGGACTTGGTGTTTATTAAAAGAAGAGAGAGAGATCGGTAACTTGCCGTAAAATTGTCTCTGGACATAGTATGGTTTACCTCTGTGTAGAGCCAGAAAAGTTATATAAGCGCAATAGTCCAAATTTTGATAAAAATGGACGTAGTGTCCTTTACCTCCGGGGTACAGATATATAATGCATTACACACAATAAAATTTATTTTAGTATTTTTAATGACATTTTAAAAATAGTAATCCCAGTTTACTAGTATATTATTCAACGGGCATACAATACAGCAAGAGCTGCAGGCTAGTGTCGTAAATCATGTGAGTGAAGAAAAGCCATATATGCGAATAGAATACTAAAATATTGAAACTACTTGTACCAGATGTACCAAATACTAATTAAGTATACTAAATGAACTAAATATTAAATAAATTAAATACCAAATAAACTTTAAAGTAAACATAAATTAATCACTATTATTAATTAATATTTATGGTGATGTTTGCGTTTGCACATTGTTGTAAAGTGGATAATAATAAAGTCAATTCGCTCAACTCGGGAATATTTTGACATATTCATAGTAGGAAACCTACAACACAAAAATTTCTGCCTCATACTATTAACAGCTCAAATAAACTTACTATTGCAGATTTCTTTCATTAAAACAAGTTGAATTATTCTAAATAGCGGGGTGTATATTTTTTTATAAATCGTGAAAAAATGCAAATTGAATGCTTTGTGATGATAATTTATTGAAAAAACTTTTATAATTTTATTTCAAATAAAATTGTTTCGAGAAGTGCATCCATTCCTTGCGGTCGCATAACTGGATAATTTTAGTTGTTATATTTGCAAAAAATAGTAAACAGTCTGCGGAGTCGAGGCTCTCCATTGACCGGACTCATCGCCCAATGAACGACGCGCCCTGCCACCGAGGCCCCGCCCCCTCGTGTATATATTCAGAGAGCTCCGAAAAATCTCGCTATCAGTATTCAACGATCGCCGGGTTTTCAATAGTGACAATGGATAACGTACAAGAAAACGATAGAACACCTAAATATAAGTTTTTATCTCCGAGTGAGCGTCGAATTGTGTTGAAAGTGGAAAATTATTTTATTTTAGAAAAAATCAACATGGGACCAATTACATCAGTACTGGCAGTTCAAAAAATGACAAGTGCAGCTTGTGTAATTTCAGAACGGACCTTGCAAAGAGTTCGCAAAATGAGTGAGAAGGAATTAAGTAAGGAAAATAAAAGGATTCGTTTGCATCCGAAAACCCTCGACTTGCCACAAGGTATTAAAATCTCAATCAGAAATATCATTTATGACATGTACAAAGCAAAAGAACATGTTACAAGAAAGACCCTTATTCAAAAAATAAAGAACAGAGAACTTTGTGATATGGGTTTGACCAGTTTATCAAAAGTATTAAAAGCTATGGGTATTAGATACAAAAAAACCAATAATCGTAAAGTGTTGTGCGAGCTGTCCAATGTTGTTGGAAAAAGGTGGAAATTTATAAGAAACTATTTAAAAAACAAGAATTCCGAATTTGCCAGACAATTTGTGTTTCTTGACGAAACATGGATTTTTGCGAAAGGAAATAATACCAAATCATCCTGGCAAGATGATTCTACCAAATGCTATTCGAGTACTAGTGCGAGTAATGGCAAAAGATATATTATATTGCATGCAGGAAATACGAAAGGTTTTATACCCAATGCTAGTCTTATATTTTCGACAAAAAAAAACTGATGATTACCACGGAAATATGGACCCCGATATTTTTGAACATTGGTTTGAGGAAAATTTATTAAAAAATCTGGAAAATCCGTCATTAATAGTCTTAGACAATGCTTCGTATCACACCAGAGAGAAAGAAAAGTTTCCCACAAGCAGCTGGAAAAAAGAAGACTTAAGAAAGTGGCTGTCGGAGAAAAATATAGAACACGAACACCTAGTTTTAAAAGTTGAATTATTAAATAAGTGCAAAGAACACATTACTGAGAAAAAATTTGTCGTTGACCCAAATGACACTAAAATATGGTCATGAGATCCTAAGACTAACACCATATCACTGCCAGTACAATCCAATTGAATTGGTGTGGAGCATCACTAAAAACTACTATGATAAACATGCATGTAAGACCACCGACGAAGCCAGCGTTTTACATCTCTGGCAAGATGCACTAAACCAAGTCAATGATTGATGAAGTAAGACCTTTAATTATTCGTAATGATGAAGATTCAGATGAATCGGATAGCGAGTCAGATAGTGATGATACCTGTCCATAGATTAAGACGTAGATAGAAAAATTAACAAAAAAGGGTACCAACCACCAAAAAAAAAAAACAAAAAAAAAAAATAAAACAAAAACCGCATGCAGGAGAGAGCCGGAGGCACGCCGCACGACGCTCTTAAATGCAAGCACCAAAAAAATTAGATTAGCAAGTAAGGTAGATTAAGGACATGACTGGACGAATGACTGGGTATTAGACGACGGATGAAAGGATTCGAAGCTTGCTCGCTCTCGACTGCACTTGGTGCAGAAAAGGGAAAGCAAGTATCGGCACACACAACCATCATTAGATCGCCGAACAATTGCTTTGACCGGTAGTGATGCCAAATGGGCTAACCTACCACTTAAATGTAAATACACGGAAATCTCCCATTGCCTGACGGGGGATACCGCGAAATAGTCGAGACCTGGCTCCAAAGACCAGGGGCGGAGGAAAGCCGGGGCTGGTTGTACCGCAGGCGGACAACCTACCTCGGAGGGTTTGGGAAGGTGTGTGTGGGAAAATAAGTCTTTGTTTTATATAGATATATATTTTTATAGA
Source organism: Diabrotica undecimpunctata (assembly GCF_040954645.1). Taxonomy (NCBI): domain Eukaryota; kingdom Metazoa; phylum Arthropoda; class Insecta; order Coleoptera; family Chrysomelidae; genus Diabrotica; species Diabrotica undecimpunctata. The sequence goes on along the minus strand of NW_027314563.1, from coordinate 6,263 downwards.
TATATTTATAAAATATATAAAAATAAAAATATAATACAAAATTTTGAACACCACAATATTAATTTTTGAAGTTGCATGTGTAATAAAAAAAATTTTTCAAAAACTTTAAATATCTCAAAAACGGCTATTTTTTCGAGAATCCCAATAAAAATCGATCCAGAATTTTACGTAGATTCTAAAAAAAATAACAAAAAGCACAGTTTCTATTTAAAATAAGAAACATAATGGCGACTTCCGGTACAACCGGAAGTGCTAGAAGAATGCAAATATTTAAAAAATTAAGAATGCTTTGCATAACCCATTTTTCCAAGTTTGCAGAAACCAGTGACGACCAGAACTTTGAAAACTTTTAACCAACATGTTGCGTGAATGACCCTGTATATTTCATACTCAATGTTTATTAATTTACATTATGATATTCAATTATTATAAAACATAATACAAAGTTATATTATTAAAAAAATCCCTAATGTCGTATTATCAAATTAAGAAAACCGTACATTTGTAATTTGAGAACCGCTGACTACCTGAGGCAAATCTGAACAGACACTTTTATTACTTATGCGACAGGCTAAAACGATCCTACTTTACTAAACTCATAAAATTGTCCATATACATTATACATTTCAGGTGTTATAATTTAACATATTGTAGTAAATATTTGTATTATTCCGCTGTTTATTTTATTTGGAATAGTTCTATTAAAATATAAATAATTTAAATTAACTTTAAACTTGTTTACATAATGGAAGTTTTCAACATTGCCAAATTTTAATATTTCCGAAGTGGAAATTGAAACGTCAATAAACGTACTTTAACCTTTAATTGTGGCTTATTCCCATTTAGATATTAATAACTTTAAAATGCCACAAGAAAACAGCTTCAGAACAATTTTAAAAAGCAAAAATTAGAATTACAGCATTTGTTAAGAAATTACTATTATTTGCTTTGCTAAATATTCTTTCCATAGGGAATTAAACTTATTTTGTAAGATAAAATAATAGTATGATAGGACCAGCATAAACCAAAGTTTATGTTGGTTCTATCATATGAAAAAATCAACAACAATTTCGCATTGTCTTAACCTTTTCTGATTGACTTTTCATCACAATATTTTGTAAACAAAACTCTGAGATAGCGCGTTTATTTTAGTATATTTTGTAAATAGTAATTTTTCTATTTGTAAATACAAATCTATAATGTGAATAAATGTTTAGAATTGAGGCCATCCCCGGAAAAAGGGCCCATATGCAAAGAAGGCGCTTTTGAAAAAAAAAAAAAAGCAATTAAAATTTAACACTCTGAGATAGCGCGTTTAAAACTTTGAACTTTATTGGAAGCTAAAATAAAAGTATTGTATTTAAACTAAAGTTACAATAAGATGTTTCAAAGATATAGACACATTTTTATGTAAATATAATTTTTTTACATTAGCTTGTCCACAGATCATTTGCGAAAGTATGAAATAAGTTTAAGAAAATTTTTATTTGGAAAATGACGTAAAAAATTAACATTAAAACAAGTTATTATTATACAAAGAAAGTTATACAGAAACTTCTTCTGGTATCCAGCATATCCATTGTTCATCTTCTTGGGACAAAAACGAAAATATATCTCTCACGTCTTTTTCCTTCGCCGGCTTTATTCCAACCACTGGGACAGTTTGAAGAGCAATGTTTGTGTTTATATTTCTTCCTTTCCAAATTGTGAATGGTATGTAATTTTCCATGTATGTTTGAGAACAAACCAATGTTTCGGCTTTTTTGTATTTCATTTGTACATACTATTGAATGCTGAAAACAAGTCCCTTTGTTTTTGGCTTATTTAGAAAGAGTCCTTCCAAACTTTTAGTCCAATTTCTGATTAGCGTTCTGTCCATGACAACATTAAAAGGAAATGGATTTTTCCGACAATGCACTATTGCTTCCAAATATGGCTTTGCCGTCCCTATGTATTGTTTCTTTTTTAAAGATGACTTTACAAGCCCAAAATTGCGATAGCACTGGTTAAAGGAATGGCCACGAACCGGAAATATATGTCGAATATTGACGTTATTCTTCGAACTTTCGAACTTGTGTGCTAGACACATTCCAAAATTTACCATTGAAATGTTCTTATTTTGTCCTCCGCACGCATCTGACAAAAATACGATTTCAGTGACATCGCCATTAATTTTTTGCTCAAGCAGTAATAGACGAATGAAATAACAGAATCGGCGCATTTTTTCCTTGTCCTTCCATAAATGTATACATAAAAGACGACCCATCATTGTGAATATGTATATTAAAGAGATAACACCAAAGTAGACGTTATAAAACTGCACTGTTACATTGAGTTTCGGAACTGGTAGATTTTGTCTATAGTCAAATTCAATAACAAGGCAGCTACTGTCAGTTTTACTTCTTTCAGATTCACAGATACTTGAAAACGTTTTTAGATCATGGTCCGACATGTTTTTATTCTGTCACCCATTTGATACACGAAATATTCCCATGTATACGTTCGTAAAACTTCTGGATTATTCTTGAGTCGTTTACGGTCCACATTAAGTTTTTTCATACACTGAGCCAACAAAGAGTCCTATTGGGGCTTTGCTTGTAAATAAAAGTGTTGAAATAAATGTTTTTTGACCATCGACACTTAAAACGGTTAAAACATTTGTCCAGGCAGCATTTTATGATTAACTGAAATGACTTAGCTGCAACATCGCAACCTGTCGAGGTGACGTATATTTTACCTGATTGCCTTTTAACTTTTCTTTTTCCTCGCGTCACATTAATCTTCTTATATCTTGTCAGTTTTTGTCTAACTACCTCTTCGTCAGAATCCATTTTTAAAGATCAATAAACACACTTACGTTAACGACAAGCAAACGAACAAGGGACGCGAACACTCTGAGATAGCGCGTTAGTTAAATGTTTTGTTTATCGAATGACAAAGGTTTGAGACATTGTTGCCAAACTTGGCCGAAATGAACTTTACATCATGGCGGATCGATTTAAACGATATGCGGAAAAACGGCCCATAAGCTTATGGGCCCATTTTCCGGGGATGGGCTCAATTAATAGTAGCTATAAACAGGTGTACTTGGTTGTATAGTAATTTCCAGCCACTTCCGGTCTGTCAAAATATAACTAACTTCGCAAAAAAATAATTACAAATTCATCACAGTTGGGACTGAGATTAGTTAAACGACCTCTTATTTACAGTAAGACAACACCAGATTAAAAATACTTTAGCGGCCACTATACTACTTGCGAAGTTGATCGAAGTTCAGCGAGTACGAGAGTGTAGACAGGTACTTCATGCGACTTCGCTTCGCCTCGTTCTACTTCCATTCTGTGTCGGTTTTTCGCGTTAAATCACAGGGTCCGAAGTTCGAATATGAAGTATCACACTACATTACTCGACTTCACGAGTATGTAGAGAGTCACCTCGCCTCGATTAACTTCACTTCAACATTTCGTCCGAAGAACTTTGATCGAGAGTGTAGATGGCGTTTTAGATTCAATATCTGACATTTCACTATCAGAATCGACACTTATTCATGTCAATGCATGATCTTACATTAACCAATTTCTAACGAATCCTTAGAAAGTACTAACGAATTTAGGTGTAATTGGTTGAAATTTGTTTATATACGTAATACTAATCATCTATACCTACCCAGAAAGGTATATCTCTAAATAATCAAGTTTTATTTATAAAAATTTTTCATACATGTCAAAAGCGGACTGACTATGCCATCATGTGACATTGTAGTCCGTTTTAAGTAACTTTTTTACTAATTATGTTCTTTGAAAATATCCTACGAAAATGAGATGTACAGTCATAGCTTTGATTATGTGGTAAACCTTTTATACGTCACGACAAATAATTAAACAAAAACTATTAAAAATGTTTGTTATTAAATGCAATGTACAAATACGCTATATTGCATAATATTTCAATAAATTATTGGTCCCCCTCTCAGCTGAAGTGACACCACCAACTCTTTTCTCGCCTTTCTTCGCTATGATTTTTACCGGTTTTTGGACAGTCCCAGTCCCTGTCTCGTCTATATTCCAAATATCATTAGCTGTAAAATGGTTTTGACTTAATACTAATTCGAGGTTATCAAAAAAGAGTCCGACATTGTGCTTGTTGAAACTTGTACTCCGACTTAAGCTGGTAGCCTCAGGAACACGAATAGACACATTATTGTTACGTTGCATGAACTTTGTAAACCAATCATTACTGGCGTGTTTTGTTGCTACCCAATTCTCAGGCACAAGAACTTTGTTCGCTATAGCAAATTCAAAAGCTAAACTTTTCATTTCTTTTGGGCTAATACCATAAAATATTTTCGCTGCCTGAACAGCATATTCACAGAGCTCTTCTTCTTGTTGTTGTGAAAATATCATTCGAGGTCTTTTGTAACCCATTTCTACCACTCCATCTGGATTGGTTTGTTGTTTTTTTATATATCTAAGTAAGGACATCCGGTTAACGCCATATTTTTCAGCTGCTTGCCTTAAACTACACGATCCAGACTTAACATCTAACGAAGCCGACTCGTAACTGTTTATATTACTCCGACCACGTTCCGTTTTCCTTTTATAATTTTTCACCATTATCTGTAACAAACCCATAAACATGCATTAAAATTAGTAGGGGCATGTTGTGACACTGTCACAATCTGCCCCAAGCCTTTCGTCACAACTAGCCCCACCGTACGCCATTTTACATAAAGCCACTTGCACAGACCTTGACACGTCGTATAGAAACCAAACTGTGTCTTACTAGAGAGAAATAAACAAACTATCTACTACAACTAGAATAAGTTTCTTACCTTGTGGTTTGAAAGTGAAATAACAATTCAAAGACAACAGCAAAATTTTACTTCGTTACAACGAAATGACATATAATTTTATAAAGCGGCAGAAACGCATAGCATCACAACCAAACTACACAAACAGACTGAGGACATGCGGACGTGGAATTCTGGGTAACCGGGCGACGCTGCTACCTATGGTTAGTCTATAAAACTATTTGTCACAACATGCCCCTGTCACAACTAGCCCCGATCTACCATACGTATTTACGTAATTGTTATCAGCTATCCCTCATATACCTTTTAGAACTTTTAAATGCCTATATAAAAAAATTTTCAACTTTTTTTTCTTGATTGGGATACAGTGCATTTCAATGTGAAGTACTAAACGAGCGTTAGGTTCGCAATGATTTGCTAATCTATTACCTAATCATGTAATAGACAAGTCTATTGTTGGTGTGGGTCTATTTGCAATAACAGTGAAACTTAGCAGCCGAATTATTTTATGTAGATTATGTGTGTGTGCGTGTGTTCAGTAAATGCCGTGTTACGATAATTCGCGAACACAGTTGTAATTCTCTCAATTTTCCTCAATGAATTTTCACCCGGTAAATGCGCGGTTAACGTTGTACCCACTGCGCTACCGAGATGACACTATTCTAATTTTTGTAGAGGTTTAATCGTAAAAAATTGAAATTTATTTTACATATACTATGTTTTGGTATTGGCATTGGTCCATGGTATTTCTTATAGGGTACGTTAAGTTTTGGATTAGATATTTCACACTACATAAAGCGCTAAAATCGGTTACATTGCTTTGCTAATTCCCCTCTGCCATCACACGATTTACACGACAGAAAATCATTAAGTATATACATCCCCATCCTTCGATCTTTGTTTTTATTACGTATAACCGGTTCATTTCTTAGAGTAAACTCGATAGAAATACGCTGACCTTGTAAGACGGTGCTTTTGTATCGGGTTTTGTAATGTGAACAATTTTTTGTGGTTGAATTAAAAATAAAAGCGCATTTCTCTACAAAGATATTAAAAAAAATATACTCTTATTGAAAATAAAAAATAATTAATAATAAAATAAGAAAAAATTCTTTCAGAAATGTTTCAAATATTTGACCCTCTACGGCTAAACGGTATCCTAATCTGTCATTAAGTTGACATATAAAAGAGTTTTTGTTGTAACAGAATTGGAGACTTCTCTTATTCAATTTTTTAATTCATCCAAATATTGGGCTCTAGTCTCAGGATGATCGTAAATGATGCTTTTTAAATGTTCCCAAAAAAAGAAGCCCATAGGTGTAAGATATGGAGATCGCGCAGACCACTGAATATCGCCTGTTTCACTGATAACTCGACTCGGAAAAGTATCGTTTAAAGACTCACTAATTATTCGAGCGTGATGAACTAAACAGACGTACTCTGAGATAGCGCG